>NC_133345.1:6421996-6461996 GCF_030506205.2 Paramisgurnus dabryanus | reverse complement strand
GCGGTCTCCCATCCAAGTACTAACCAGGCCCGACTCTGCTTGGCTTCCGAGATCAGACGAGAGCGGGCGTGCTCAGGGTGGTGTGGCCGTAAGCGAGTGCAGACTCGAATCGACAGACACTTCAAGACTTATGTGGCAACGCCATGACATCAGTGAACGCTTACAGAAAGAACGCATTCATGGGAAAAAATGACATAAATAAATATTTAATTAATTAAATGCTTACAGCACCTGGTATTCCCAGGCAATCTCCCATCCAAGTACTAACCAGGCCCGACCCTGCTTGGCTTCCGAGATCAGACGAGAGCGGGCGTGCTCAGGGTGGTGTGGCCGTAAGCGAGTGCGGACTTGATTCGAGAGACACTTCAAAACTAATGTGGCAACGGCATGCCATGGGAGAACGCTTACAGAAAGGACGCATTCATGGGAAAAATGACATAAAAAATTAATTAATTAAATTCTTACAGCACCAGGTATTCCCAGGCGGTCTCCCATCCAAGTACTAACCAGGCCCGACCCTGCTTGGCTTCCGAGATCAGACGAGAGCGGGCGTGCTCAGGGTGGTGCGGCCGTAAACGAGTGCTGACTCGATTCGAGAGACACTTCAAGGCTAATGTGGCAACGCAATGACATCGGTAAATGGTTACAGAAAGGACGCATTCATGGGAAAAAATGATATAAAAAAATAATTAATTAATTAAATGCTTACAGCACCTGGTATTCCCAGGCGGTCTCCCATCCAAGTACTAACCAGGCCCGACCCTGCTTGGCTTCCGAGATCAGACGAGAGCGGGCGTGCTCAGGGTGGTGTGGCCGTAAGCGAGTGCTGACTCGCTTCGATAGACACTTCAAGACTTATGTGGCAACGCCATGACATCAGTGAACGCTTACAGAAAGATCGCATTCATGGGAAAAAATGACATAAAAAAATAATTAATTAATTAAATGCTTACAGCACCTGGTATTCCCAGGCGGTCTCCCATCCAAGTACTAACCAGGCCCGACCCTGCTTGGCTTCCGAGATCAGACGAGAGCGGGCGTGCTCAGGGTGGTGTGGCCGTAAGCGAGTGCTGACTCGCTTCGATAGACACTTCAAGACTTATGTGGCAACGCCATGACATCAGTGAACGCTTACAGAAAGGTCGCATTCATGGGAAAAAATGACATAAAAAAATAATTTATTAATATAAATGCTTACAGCACCTGGTATTCCCAGGCGGTCTCCCATCCAAGTACTAACCAGGCCCGACCCTGCTTGGCTTCCGAGATCAGACGAGAGCGGGCGTGCTCAGGGTGGTGTGGCCGTAAGCGAGTGCTGACTCGATTCGAGAGACACTTCAAGGCTAATGTGGCAACGCAATGACATCGGTAAATGGTTGCAGAAAGGACGCATTCATGGGAAAAAATGACATAAAAAAAAATTATTAATTAATTAAATGCTTACAGCACCTGGTATTCCCAGGCGGTCTCCCATCCAAGTACTAACCAGGACCGACCCTGCTTGGCTTCCGAGATGAGACGAGAGCGGGCGTGCTCAGGGTGGTGTGGCCGTAAGCGAGTGCAGACTCGATTCGAGAGACACTTCAAAACTAATGTGGCAACGCCATGCCATGGGAGAACGCTTACAGAAAGGACGCATTCATGGGAAAATATGACATAAATAAATATTTAATTAATTAAATGCTTACAGCACCTGGTATTCCCAGGCGGTCTCCCATCCAAGTACTAACCAGGCCCGACCCTGCTTGGCTTCCGAGATCAGACGAGAGCGGGCGTGCTCAGGGTGGTGTGGCCGTAAGCGAGTGCAGACTCGAATCGACAGACACTTCAAGACTTATGTGGCAACGCCATGACATCAGTGAACGCTTACAGAAAGAACGCATTCATGGGAAAAAATGACATAAATAAATATTTAATTAATTAAATGCTTACAGCACCTGGTATTCCCAGGCAATCTCCCATCCAAGTACTAACCAGGCCCGACCCTGCTTGGCTTCCGAGATCAGACGAGAGCGGGCGTGCTCAGGGTGGTGTGGCCGTAAGCGAGTGCGGACTTGATTCGAGAGACACTTCAAAACTAATGTGGCAACGGCATGCCATGGGAGAACGCTTACAGAAAGGACGCATTCATGGGAAAAATGACATAAAAAATTAATTAATTAAATTCTTACAGCACCAGGTATTCCCAGGCGGTCTCCCATCCAAGTACTAACCAGGCCCGACCCTGCTTGGCTTCCGAGATCAGACGAGAGCGGGCGTGCTCAGGGTGGTGTGGCCGTAAGCGAGTGCTGACTCGATTCGAGAGACACTTCAAGGCTAATGTGGCAACGCAATGACATCGGTAAATGGTTACAGAAAGGACGCATTCATGGGAAAATATGACATAAATAAATATTTAATTAATTAAATGCTTACAGCACCTGGTATTCCCAGGCGGTCTCCCATCCAAGTACTAACCAGGCCCGACCCTGCTTGGCTTCCGAGATCAGACGAGAGCGGGCGTGCTCAGGGTGGTGTGGCCGTAAGCGAGTGCTGACTCGCTTCGATAGACACTTCAAGACTTATGTGGCAACGACATGACATCAGTGAACGCTTACAGAAAGATCGCATTCATGGGAAAAAATGACATAAAAAAATAATTAATTAATTAAATGCTTACAGCACCTGGTATTCCCAGGCGGTCTCCCATCCAAGTACTAACCAGGCCCGACCCTGCTTGGCTTCCGAGATCAGACGAGAGCGGGCGTGCTCAGGGTGGTGTGGCTGTAAGCGAGTGCTGACTCGATTCGAGAGACACTTCAAGGCTAATGTGGCAACGCAATGACATCGGTAAATGGTTACAGAAAGGACGCATTCATGGGAAAAAATGACATAAAAAAATAATTAATTAATTAAATGCTTACAGCACCTGGTATTCCCAGGCGGTCTCCCATCCAAGTACTAACCAGGCCCGACCCTGCTTGGCTTCCGAGATCAGACGAGAGCGGGCGTGCTTAGGGTGGTGTGGCCGTAAGCGAGTGCTGACTCGCTTCGATAGACACTTCAAGACTTATGTGGCAACGCCATGACATCAGTGAACGCTTACAGAAAGATCGCATTCATGGGAAAAAATGACATAAAAAAATAATTAATTAATTAAATGCTTACAGCACCTGGTATTCCCAGGCGGTCTCCCATCCAAGTACTAACCAGGCCCGACCCTGTTTGGCTTACGAGATCAGACGAGAGCGGGCGTGCTCAGGGTGGCTTGGCCGTAAGCGAGTGCTGACTTGATTCGAGAGACACTTCAAAACTAATGTGGCAACGCCATGCCATGGGAGAACGCTTACAGAAAGGACGCATTCATGGGAAAAATGACATAAATAATTAATTAATTTAATTCTTACAGCACCAGGTATTCCCAGGCGGTCTCCCATCCAAGTACTAACCAGGCCCGACCCTGCTTGGCTTCCGAGATCAGACGAGAGCGGGCGTGCTCAGGGTGTTGTGGCCGTAAACGAGTGCTGACTCGATTCGAGAGACACTTCAAGGCTAATGTGGCAACGCAATGACATCGGTAAATGGTTACAGAAAGGACGCATTCATGGGAAAAAATGACATAAAAAAAATAATTAATTAATTAAATGCTTACAGCACCTGGTATTCCCAGGCGGTCTCCCATCCAAGTACTAACCAGGCCCGACCCTGCTTGGCTTCCGAGATCAGACGAGAGCGGGCGTGCTCAGGGTGGTGTGGCCGTAAACGAGTGCTGACTCGATTCGAGAGACACTTCAAGGCTAATGTGGCAACGCAATGACATCGGTAAATGGTTACAGAAAGGACGCATTCATGGGAAAAAATGACATAAAAAAAATAATTAATTAATTAAATGCTTACAGCACCTGGTATTCCCAGGCGGTCTCCCATCCAAGTACTAACCAGGCCCGACCCTGCTTGGCTTCCGAGATCAGACGAGAGCGGGCGTGCTCAGGGTGGTGTGGCCGTAAACGAGTGCTGACTCGCTTCGAAAGACACTTCAAGACTTATGTGGCAACGCCATGACATCAGTGAACGCTTACAGAAAGATCGCATTCATGGGAAAAAATGACATAAAAAAATAATTAATTAATTAAATGCTTACAGCACCTGGTATTCCCAGGCGGTCTCCCATCCAAGTACTAACCAGGCCCGACCCTGCTTGGCTTCCGAGATCAGACGAGAGCGGGCGTGCTCAGGGTGGTGTGGAAGTAAGCGAGTGCTGACTCGATTCGAGAGACACTTCAAGGCTAATGTGGCAATGCAATGACATCGGTAAATGGTTACAGAAAGGACGCATTCATGGGAAAAAATGACATAAAAAAAATTATTAATTAATTAAATGCTTACAGCACCTGGTATTCCCAGGCGGTCTCCCATCCAAGTACTAACCAGGACCGACCCTGCTTGGCTTCCGAGATGAGACGAGAGCGGGCGTGCTCAGGGTGGTGTGGCCGTAAGCGAGTGCAGACTCGATTCGAGAGACACTTCAAAACTAATGTGGCAACGCCATGCCATGGGAGAACGCTTACAGAAAGGACGCATTCATGGGAAAATATGACATAAATAAATATTTAATTAATTAAATGCTTACAGCACCTGGTATTCCCAGGCGGTCTCCCATCCAAGTACTAACCAGGCCCGACCCTGCTTGGCTTCCGAGATCAGACGAGAGCGGGCGTGCTCAGGGTGGTGTGGCCGTAAGCGAGTGCAGACTCGAATCGACAGACACTTCAAGACTTATGTGGCAACGCCATGACATCAGTGAACGCTTACAGAAAGAACGCATTCATGGGAAAAAATGACATAAATAAATATTTAATTAATTAAATGCTTACAGCACCTGGTATTCCCAGGCAATCTCCCATCCAAGTACTAACCAGGCCCGACCCTGCTTGGCTTCCGAGATCAGACGAGAGCGGGCGTGCTCAGGGTGGTGTGGCCGTAAGCGAGTGCGGACTTGATTCGAGAGACACTTCAAAACTAATGTGGCAACGGCATGCCATGGGAGAACGCTTACAGAAAGGACGCATTCATGGGAAAAATGACATAAAAAATTAATTAATTAAATTCTTACAGCACCAGGTATTCCCAGGCGGTCTCCCATCCAAGTACTAACCAGGCCCGACCCTGCTTGGCTTCCGAGATCAGACGAGAGCGGGCGTGCTCAGGGTGGTGCGGCCGTAAGCGAGTGCTGACTCGCTTCGATAGACACTTCAAGACTTATGTGGCAACGCCATGACATCAGTGAACGCTTACAGAAAGATCGCATTCATGGGAAAAAATGACATAAAAAAATAATTAATTAATTAAATGCTTACAGCACCTGGTATTCCCAGGAGGTCTCCCATCCAAGTACTAACCAGGCCCGACCCTGCTTGGCTTACGAGATCAGACGAGAGCGGGCGTGCTCAGGGTGGTGTGGCCGTAAGCGAGTGCTGACTCGATTCGAGAGACACTTCAATACTTATGTGGCAACGCCATGACATCAGTGAACGCTTACAGAAAGGTCGCATTCATGGGAAAAAATGACATAAAAAAATAATTTATTAATATAAATGCTTACAGCACCTGGTATTCCCAGGCGGTCTCCCATCCAAGTACTAACCAGGCCCGACCCTGCTTGGCTTCCGAGATCAGACGAGAGCGGGCGTGCTCAGGGTGGTGTGGCCGTAAGCGAGTGCAGACTCGATTCGAGAGACACTTCAAAACTAATGTGGCAACGCCATGCCATGGGAGAACGCTTACAGAAAGGACGCATTCATGGGAAAATATGACATAAATAAATATTTAATTAATTAAATGCTTACAGCACCTGGTATTCCCAGGCGGTCTCCCATCCAAGTACTAACCAGGCCCGACCCTGCTTGGCTTCCGAGATCAGACGAGAGCGGGCGTGCTCAGGGTGGTGTGGCCGTAAGCGAGTGCAGACTCGAATCGACAGACACTTCAAGACTTATGTGGCAACGCCATGACATCAGTGAACGCTTACAGAAAGAACGCATTCATGGGAAAAAATGACATAAATAAATATTTAATTAATTAAATGCTTACAGCACCTGGTATTCCCAGGCAATCTCCCATCCAAGTACTAACCAGGCCCGACCCTGCTTGGCTTCCGAGATCAGACGAGAGCGGGCGTGCTCAGGGTGGTGTGGCCGTAAGCGAGTGCGGACTTGATTCGAGAGACACTTCAAAACTAATGTGGCAACGGCATGCCATGGGAGAACGCTTACAGAAAGGACGCATTCATGGGAAAAATGACATAAAAAATTAATTAATTAAATTCTTACAGCACCAGGTATTCCCAGGCGGTCTCCCATCCAAGTACTAACCAGGCCCGACCCTGCTTGGCTTCCGAGATCAGACGAGAGCGGGCGTGCTCAGGGTGGTGCGGCCGTAAGCGAGTGCTGACTCGCTTCGATAGACACTTCAAGACTTATGTGGCAACGCCATGACATCAGTGAACGCTTACAGAAAGATCGCATTCATGGGAAAAAATGACATAAAAAAATAATTAATTAATTAAATGCTTACAGCACCTGGTATTCCCAGGAGGTCTCCCATCCAAGTACTAACCAGGCCCGACCCTGCTTGGCTTACGAGATCAGACGAGAGCGGGCGTGCTCAGGGTGGTGTGGCCGTAAGCGAGTGCTGACTCGATTCGAGAGACACTTCAATACTTATGTGGCAACGCCATGACATCAGTGAACGCTTACAGAAAGGTCGCATTCATGGGAAAAAATGACATAAAAAAATAATTTATTAATATAAATGCTTACAGCACCTGGTATTCCCAGGCGGTCTCCCATCCAAGTACTAACCAGGCCCGACCCTGCTTGGCTTCCGAGATCAGACGAGAGCGGGCGTGCTCAGGGTGGTGTGGCCGTAAGCGAGTGCTGACTCGATTCGAGAGACACTTCAAGGCTAATGTGGCAACGCAATGACATCGGTAAATGGTTGCAGAAAGGACGCATTCATGGGAAAAAATGACATAAAAAAAATTATTAATTAATTAAATGCTTACAGCACCTGGTATTCCCAGGCGGTCTCCCATCCAAGTACTAACCAGGCCCGACCCTGCTTGGCTTCCGAGATCAGACGAGAGCGGGCGTGCTCAGGGTGGTGTGGCCGTAAGCGAGTGCAGACTCAATTCGAGAGACACTTCAAAACTAATGTGGCAACGCCATGCCATGGGAGAACGCTTACAGAAAGGACGCATTCATGGGAAAATATGACATAAATAAATATTTAATTAATTAAATGCTTACAGCACCTGGTATTCCCAGGCGGTCTCCCATCCAAGTACTAACCAGGCCCGACCCTGCTTGGCTTCCGAGATCAGACGAGAGCGGGCGTGCTCAGGGTGGTGTGGCCGTAAACGAGTGCTGACTCGATTCGAGAGACACTTCAAGGCTAATGTGGCAACGCAATGACATCAGTAAATGGTTACAGAAAGGACGCATTCATGGGAAAAAATGACATAAAAAAAATAATTAATTAATTAAATGCTTACAGCACCTGGTATTCCCAGGCGGTCTCCCATCCAAGTACTAACCAGGCCCGACCCTGCTTGGCTTCCGAGATCAGACGAGAGCGGGCGTGCTCAGGGTGGTGTGGCCGTAAGCGAGTGCTGACTCGCTTCGATAGACACTTCAAGACTTATGTGGCAACGCCATGACATCAGTGAACGCTCACAGAAAGGTCGCATTCATGGGAAAAAATGACATAAAAAAATAATTTATTAATATAAATGCTTACAGCACCTGGTATTCCCAAGCAAGTTCCCCTCCAAGTACCTAAGCGATCGTCAGCCGTCCAATGGTTGAGCAGAGCTGAGCAGCGATCAGCCAATGGTTGAGCAATGCTGAGCAGCGACAGCCAATGGTTGAGCAATGCTGAGCAGAGCTCGCGCTCAACGGACCAATCATTGAGCGAGGATCGGAAAACGTCATCTAATTTATTCAGGACTGGTAAATATTCACATTGGAGTCGGTGTCATTGAGGAGCGATTCGACTGTGTTTATTTACTCACACAGGTACGTTTGTTATGTTTGTGTGCCAAGTAGTGAATGAAACACGATATGTTTTTTGATAATTTGCCTGATATTCAAGGTTTTACATGATAATATCTCGTTAGCGCCGTACTGACACCACCGATTGACTAGGCTAGCACCACTTGTTTACATTAAAATAGCTAAGTTTGATATCTGAAATGCGTTTAAAATGCGACCAGATTATTGATTTTACATGTTGAGACCTTGACAAATGTATTATTACTTTGTGGACTCGAAATGTAAAGCTTAAATATGGTTATATTAAATAATATATATTTTATATTAAACGAATGCACTGAAAATGAATTAATGAGCTGCCAGTCGCCGATGAAATGACCTAAAAATCCCTGGAAATTCTTCAAAAACGTGATCAGACTCACTTCTTAAGACCATAGAGATGTTGTTACAACAGTGTGGAGTTTAAATTCACTGTGTAAATATGCTTTAGAAGTGTAAACTTGTCAATGATCAATGTGATCATATGGAACAGACTGACTGTTAAAATACCACATAATGAATGTTCTGCATTGTTTTTATAGATTCTCAAGGGAAGATCTACAACGACGGCCAGGGCACCATGCAGTACGTCACCAGCGTGCTGAATGAGTGGGGTCAGTTCTTGACCACGGTGGTGGTGGAGTCCGGGTCCGAGCGGTGTTACGCACACATGGCCAGAGGTCTGGTCGCCAGCTTTTGCCGTGCCAACGCTCCTGCTCCAAAGGTTGTGTACGAGGACAACAACTGCTGTCGGTGAGTTCAATAACAGTTGAAACCTATGATGAAATGGATAATTAAACATGTAACACACCTACACAAAATGTCATGATATCATTTTCAGTGACAACGGATTCAGAACAGCCCAGAAGACCAAGTTTGCTGCATGAGGTACGCTCAGGCAGCACATGTGACCGAGGACAGTCGACTGCTCTACCTCCTCCTCCAAGATGCTGAAGAACCGAGCACCGGACAATCAGCTAACCTCCCCCAGCCAGGTCACGGCTTCTTTGAAGGGACAGTATAAGAGGATTGCAGAGTGAGTCCGAGACAACCCCATCCTCGGCGGTCTCCCCACTCCACTGCCCAACTTGAACGCCAAGTCCTTTTCGACCTTCACTGCCACGGAGGAGAAAAATGCCAACTACGGGGTGATGGTACTGTTGAAGGTGATGCCTCACCTGAAAGTGCTGTCTGATGCACCGTTCCCGGAAGCTCCTGTGCTGCCAACATCCCTCACAACGCCAGACCGGCCTCAGGTCCAATACCAGCACGTTCATCACGAGGCTGGAAAAAGGCGTGGTGAGAAGCGGGGGTAAGTTGTCAAAAGCACTTTGTTTCACCTGTTGGCTGTGGAGAGCAAATAGCACACATGTCATATCAATACTCATTACATGTTTATTTTATATTTCCAGATTATTTGTTGAAGAGCCAAAGCCTGTGTCTTCTGTGAACCAGCCCGTTCAGCCCATGGCGTCGTCCTCCTCCACTCGGCCAAAGCCTGCTGTGCCCACCACCATTCTGCCAAGGCCTGCTGCGTCCACCCACCTCCGGCCAAAGCCTGCTGTGCCCACCTATGGATCACCCCGTATCGTCAGCACCCATACTGCTGGTTTTCCCCGCACAGCCGCAGGTTCCCCCGTCTTGTTTCGTGGGCCATCGTGCAGCCAGGAGCTTTGTACCTCCAGCACCAACAGTCAAGGCATTCATGCCGAATAAGTCCTTGCAGCCATGTGGGGCTTGCCACATGGCTAATTGTGGTGGACAGTGGAAGAGGTACACACCTTCCAAGGACAAAGTGGCTGAAAGCACCCAGAAGATATTTTCCTACTGTCCATACACTGGGAAATCCACCACATCTGGGTTTGACAATGTGGTGTACGAGTTAGAAAAGAGGAGAACTGTGTAAATAACTATAAATAACTGTGTAAATAACTTACCTGTGTGATGCCACTTCTCCTGTGCCATCTGTAGGAGAGAGAAAAAGGCTTGTTTGTTTGTTTGTTTGTTTGTTTAAGGCTTCAGCAAGTACAATCTATTTATTTATATAGTTCAAAAGTAAAAAAAAATGCACTTTACAGTTTTGCTTAAGAATGTTCTTGTATTTGTTTTTATTATGATTTATGTTGCTGTTAAAGTGCACTTTGTAGTATCTTTTTTTTTATACAAACATGTTCTGGCCTATGTTCGATATCAAGGCCAATCTAACCTCATTAATTTTAACTTTAATCAGTTCCGACCTAACACAATCAGTTTACATACCCTTTAGTGGTTGTTCATGTTCAGATAATCTGTGTTTTTGTCATGGGTGTTGTTTGTTTGTCTTTGTCAGCTTCATATCTTTGTGATGTTTGTATGTCTTTGTCTGCTTATGTTTAACCAAAGTTTGCCAAAGGAAACACACAAAAAAATGTAACAGACAGGAATTGCTTGAGCCTTTATTTGTTGATTGGTGATCTGAGTTTTTGGATAATCCTGTTTGGATAAACCGGGCTTTGGCCTGTACAAACCAATTGTTAATTTTTATCTTAAGTACAAGTTTGTGTTTTTAATTGTTAAAGGTATTGCAGAGGATTTTCTTTTTCCAGGTGGATCATCAAGACTATTGGTCCTCTTAGTTGTCAATCAGGAGTGTTGCGCAATTGCATTTTTTTTTAAAAGTGGAGAAGGTGGTTCTTTTCTAAAATTCGAGAAAATCCTCTGTTACACCTTTAAGTGTTTTTGATTCTTATTAATGTTATTTATGTGTGCGTGTCCTTGTGATGTTTGTATGTCTGTCAGCTCCATGTTTAACTAAATGTTTGCAAATGGTAGTAAATGTTTGTCTCTCATCCTGTCTCGTGTTCTAGCTCGTAGATCTGTACCTTGTTGTGGTGAGAGACCTTTAAACTAAACAGATCTTGTTTACTTGTGTTTTCATGCATTGCTTTTTAAATGAAACACATTCTGGGTGAAAAATAAAAGTTGTAAAGGTATTTCAAGTGTGTTGGAGTCTCTGTACTGTATGCTTGGGTTTCAGAAGGGGTGGGATAGTGTAAAAAAAAACATTTAAGCAATTAAAGTCTTCCAGACAAAGTGAGAGTAAATTAATACAGTACAACCTTTCCTAATTCAGCCCAAAAAATGTAACACTTGCACACTTTTTCACTTGACTATATGAATCTCATCACCAGCTACATCAACTCAACCTATGAAAATAATAAACAAAACATTCAACAGATTAGTGGATTTTAATAAATTAGGCCTGTAAATGTACAATTTATATAAACAACACTTCAGTAGTTGACACCATCCGTTTTGATCACTTTCGATCGATCCCAGGGTTGAGCAATATGTACTTGCAGGGGTCATGAGCCATTCCCAGGCGGTCTCCCATCCAAGTACTAACCAGGCCCGACCCTGCTTGGCTTCCGAGATCAGACGAGAGCGGGCGTGCTCAGGGTGGTGTGGCCGTAAGCGAGTGCCGACTCGAATCGACAGACACTTCAAGACTTATGTGGCAACGCCATGACATCAGTGAACGCTTACAGAAAGAACGCATTCATGGGAAAAAATGACATAAATAAATATTTAATTAATTAAATGCTTACAGCACCTGGTATTCCCAGGCAATCTCCCATCCAAGTACTAACCAGGCCCGACCCTGCTTGGCTTCCGAGATCAGACGAGAGCGGGCGTGCTCAGGGTGGTGTGGCCGTAAGCGAGTGCGGACTTGATTCGAGAGACACTTCAAAACTAATGTGGCAACGGCATGCCATGGGAGAACGCTTACAGAAAGGACGCATTCATGGGAAAAATGACATAAAAAATTAATTAATTAAATTCTTATAGCACCAGGTATTCCCAGGCGGTCTCCCATCCAAGTACTAACCAGGCCCGACCCTGCTTGGCTTCCGAGATCAGACGAGAGCGGGCGTGCTCAGGGTGGTGTGGCCGTAAACGAGTTCTGACTCGATTCGAGAGACACTTCAAGGCTAATGTGACAACGCAATGACATCGGTAAATGGTTACAGAAAGGACGCATTCATGGGAAAAAATGACATAAAAAAATAATTAATTAATTAAATGCTTACAGCACCTGGTATTCCCAGGCGGTCTCCCATCCAAGTACTAACCAGGCCCGACCCTGCTTGGCTTCCGAGATCAGACGAGAGCGGGCGTGCTCAGGGTGGTGTGGCCGTAAGCGAGTGCTGACTCGCTTCGATAGACACTTCAAGACTTATGTGGCAACGCCATGACATCAGTGAACACTTACAGAAAGATCGCATTCATGGGAAAAAATGACATAAAAAAATAATTAATTAATTAAATGCTTAGAGCACCTGGTATTCCCAGGCGGTCTCCCATCCAAGTACTAACCAGGCCCGACCCTGCTTGGCTTACGAGATCAGACGAGAGCGGGCGTGCTCAGGGTGGCGTGGCCGTAAGCGAGTGCTGACTTGATTCGAGAGACACTTCAAAACTAATGTGGCAACGCCATGCCATGGGAGAACGCTTACAGAAAGGACGCATTCATGGGAAAAATGACATAAATAATTAATTAATTTAATTCTTACAGCACCAGGTATTCCCAGGCGGTCTCCCATCCAAGTACTAACCAGGCCCGACCCTGCTTGGCTTCCGAGATCAGACGAGAGCGGGCGTGCTCAGGGTGGTGTGGCCGTAAACGAGTGCTGACTCGATTCGAGAGACACTTCAAGGCTAATGTGGCAACGCAATGACATCGGTAAATGGTTACAGAAAGGATGCATTCATGGGAAAAAATGACATAAAAAAAATAATTAATTAATTAAATGCTTACAGCACCTGGTATTCCCAGGCGGTCTCCCATCCAAGTACTAACCAGGCCCGACCCTGCTTGGCTTCCGGGATCAGACGAGAGCGGGCGTGCTCAGGGTGGTGTGGCCGTAAGCGAGTGCTGACTCGATTCGAGAGACACTTCAAGGCTAATGTGGCAACGCAATGACATCGGTAAATGGTTACAGAAAGGACGCATTCATGGGAAAATATGACATAAATAAATATTTAATTAATTAAATGCTTACAGCACCTGGTATTCCCAGGCGGTCTCCCATCCAAGTACTAACCAGGCCCGACCCTGCTTGGCTTCCGAGATCAGACGAGAGCGGGCGTGCTCAGGGTGGTGTGGCCGTAAGCGAGTGCTGACTCGCTTCGATAGACACTTCAAGACTTATGTGGCAACGCCATGACATCGGTGAACGCTTACAGAAAGATCGCATTCATGGGAAAAAATGACATAAAAAAATAATTAATTAATTAAATGCTTACAGCACCTGGTATTCCCAGGCGGTCTCCCATCCAAGTACTAACCAGGCCCGACCCTGCTTGGCTTCCGAGATCAGACGAGAGCGGGCGTGCTCAGGGTGGTGTGGCCGTAAGCGAGTGCTGACTCGATTCGAGAGACACTTCAAGGCTAATGTGGCAACGCCATGCCATGGGAGAACGCTTACAGAAAGGACGCATTCATGGGAAAATATGACATAAATAAATATTTAATTAATTAAATGCTTACAGCACCTGGTATTCCCAGGCGGTCTCCCATCCAAGTACTAACCAGGCCCGACCCTGCTTGGCTTCCGAGATCAGACGAGAGCGGGCGTGCTCAGGGTGGTGTGGCCGTAAGCGAGTGCCGACTCGAATCGACAGACACTTCAAGACTTATGTGGCAACGCCATGACATCAGTGAACGCTTACAGAAATAACGCATTCATGGGAAAAAATGACATAAATAAATATTTAATTAATTAAATGCTTACAGCACCTGGTATTCCCAGGCAATCTCCCATCCAAGTACTAACCAGGCCCGACCCTGCTTGGCTTCCGAGATCAGACGAGAGCGGGCGTGCTCAGGGTGGTGTGGCCGTAAGCGAGTGCGGACTTGATTCGAGAGACACTTCAAAACTAATGTGGCAACGGCATGCCATGGGAGAACGCTTTCAGAAAGGACGCATTCATGGGAAAAATGACATAAAAAATTAATTAATTAAATTCTTACAGCACCAGGTATTCCCAGGCGGTCTCCCATCCAAGTACTAACCAGGCCCGACCCTGCTTGGCTTCCGAGATCAGACGAGAGCGGGCGTGCTCAGGGTGGTGTGACCGTAAACAAGTGCTGACTCGATTCGAGAGACACTTCAAGGCTAATGTGGCAACGCAATGACATCGGTAAATGGTTACAGAAAGGACGCATTCATGGGAAAAAATGACATAAAAAAAATAATTAATTAATTAAATGCTTACAGCACCTGGTATTCCCAGGCGGTCTCCCATCCAAGTACTAACCAGGCCCGACCCTGCTTGGCTTCCGAGATCAGACGAGAGCGGGCGTGCTCAGGGTGGTGTGACCGTAAACAAGTGCTGACTCGATTCGAGAGACACTTCAAGGCTAATGTGGCAACGCAATGACATCGGTAAATGGTTACAGAAAGGACGCATTCATGGGAAAAAATGACATAAAAAAAATAATTAATTAATTAAATGCTTACAGCACCTGGTATTCCCAGGCGGTCTCCCATCCAAGTACTAACCAGGCCCGACCCTGCTTGGCTTCCGAGATCAGACGAGAGCGGGCTTGCTCAGGGTGGTGTGGCCGTAAGCGAGTGCTGATTCGCTTCGATAGACACTTCAAGACTTATGTGGCAACGCCATGACATCAGTGAACGCTTACAGAAAGATCGCATTCATGGGAAAAAATGACATAAAAAAATAATTAATTAATTAAATGCTTAGAGCACCTGGTATTCCCAGGCGGTCTCCCATCCAAGTACTAACCAGGCCCGACGCTGCTTGGCTTACGAGATCAGACGAGAGCGGGCGTGCTCAGGGTGGCGTGGCCGTAAGCGAGTGCTGACTTGATTCGAGAGACACTTCAAAACTAATGTGGCAACGCCATGCCATGGGAGAACGCTTACAGAAAGGACGCATTCATGGGAAAAATGACATAAATAATTAATTAATTTAATTCTTACAGCACCAGGTATTCCCAGGCGGTCTCCCATCCAAGTACTAACCAGGCCCGACCCTGCTTGGCTTCCGAGATCAGACGAGAGCGGGCGTGCTCAGGGTGGTGTGACCGTAAACGAGTGCTGACTCGATTCGAGAGACACTTCAAGGCTAATGTGGCAACGCAATGACATCGGTAAATGGTTACAGAAAGGACGCATTCATGGGAAAAAATGACATAAAAAAAATAATTAATTAATTGCTTACAGCACCTGGTATTCCCAGGCGGTCTCCCATCCAAGTACTAACCAGGCCCGACCCTGCTTGGCTTCCGAGATCAGACGAGAGCGGGCTTGCTCAGGGTGGTGTGGCCGTAAGCGAGTGCTGACTTGCTTCGATAGACACTTCAAGACTTATGTGGCAACGCCATGACATCAGTGAACGCTTACAGAAAGATCGCATTCATGGGAAAAAATGACATAAAAAAATAATTAATTAATTAAATGCTTAGAGCACCTGGTATTCCCAGGCGGTCTCCCATCCAAGTACTAACCAGGCCCGACCCTGCTTGGCTTACGAGATCAGACGAGAGCGGGCGTGCTCAGGGTGGCGTGGCCGTAAGCGAGTGCTGACTTGATTCGAGAGACACTTCAAAACTAATGTGGCAACGCCATGCCATGGGAGAACGCTTACAGAAAGGACGCATTCATGGGAAAAATGACATAAATAATTAATTAATTTAATTCTTACAGCACCAGGTATTCCCAGGCGGTCTCCCATCCAAGTACTAACCAGGCCCGACCCTGCTTGGCTTCCGAGATCAGACGAGAGCGGGCGTGCTCAGGGTGGTGTGGCCGTAAGCGAGTGCTGACTCGCTTCGATAGACACTTCAAGACTTATGTGGCAACGCCATGACATCAGTGAACGCTTACAGAAAGATCGCATTCATGGGAAAAAATGACATAAAAAAATAATTAATTAATTAAATGCTTAGAGCACCTGGTATTCCCAGGCGGTCTCCCATCCAAGTACTAACCAGGCCCGACCCTGCTTGGCTTACGAGATCAGACGAGAGCGGGCGTGCTCAGGGTGGCGTGGCCGTAAGCGAGTGCTGACTTGATTCGAGAGACACTTCAAAACTAATGTGGCAACGCCATGCCATGGGAGAACGCTTACAGAAAGGACGCATTCATGGGAAAAATGACATAAATAATTAATTAATTTAATTCTTACAGCACCAGGTATTCCCAGGCGGTCTCCCATCCAAGTACTAACCAGGCCCGACCCTGCTTGGCTTCCGAGATCAGACGAGAGCGGGCGTGCTCAGGGTGGTGTGGCCGTAAACGAGTGCTGACTCGATTCGAGAGACACTTCAAGGCTAATGTGGCAACGCAATGACATCGGTAAATGGTTACAGAAAGGACGCATTCATGGGAAAAAATGACATAAAAAAAATAATTAATTAATTAAATGCTTACAGCACCTGGTATTCCCAGGCGGTCTCCCATCCAAGTACTAACCAGGCCCGACCCTGCTTGGCTTCCGGGATCAGACGAGAGCGGGCGTGCTCAGGGTGGTGTGGCCGTAAGCGAGTGCTGACTCGATTCGAGAGACACTTCAAGGCTAATGTGGCAACGCAATGACATCGGTAAATGGTTACAGAAAGGACGCATTCATGGGAAAATATGACATAAATAAATATTTAATTAATTAAATGCTTACAGCACCTGGTATTCCCAGGCGGTCTCCCATCCAAGTACTAACCAGGCCCGACCCTGCTGGCTTCCGAGATCAGACGAGAGCGGGCGTGCTCAGGGTGGTGTGGCCGTAAGCGAGTGCTGACTCGCTTCGATAGACACTTCAAGACTTATGTGGCAACGCCATGACATCGGTGAACGCTTACAGAAAGATCGCATTCATGGGAAAAAATGACATAAAAAATAATTAATTAATTAAATGCTTACAGCACCTGGTATTCCCAGGCGGTCTCCCATCCAAGTACTAACCAGGCCCGACCCTGCTTGGCTTCCGAGATCAGACGAGAGCGGGCGTGCTCAGGGTGGTGTGGCCGTAAGCGAGTGCTGACTCGATTCGAGAGACACTTCAAGGCTAATGTGGCAACGCCATGCCATGGGAGAACGCTTACAGAAAGGACGCATTCATGGGAAAATATGACATAAATAAATATTTAATTAATTAAATGCTTACAGCACCTGGTATTCCCAGGCGGTCTCCCATCCAAGTACTAACCAGGCCCGACCCTGCTTGGCTTCCGAGATCAGACGAGAGCGGGCGTGCTCAGGGTGGTGTGGCCGTAAGCGAGTGCCGACTCGAATCGACAGACACTTCAAGACTTATGTGGCAACGCCATGACATCAGTGAACGCTTACAGAAATAACGCATTCATGGGAAAAAATGACATAAATAAATATTTAATTAATTAAATGCTTACAGCACCTGGTATTCCCAGGCAATCTCCCATCCAAGTACTAACCAGGCCCGACCCTGCTTGGCTTCCGAGATCAGACGAGAGCGGGCGTGCTCAGGGTGGTGTGGCCGTAAGCGAGTGCGGACTTGATTCGAGAGACACTTCAAAACTAATGTGGCAACGGCATGCCATGGGAGAACGCTTTCAGAAAGGACGCATTCATGGGAAAAATGACATAAAAAATTAATTAATTAAATTCTTACAGCACCAGGTATTCCCAGGCGGTCTCCCATCCAAGTACTAACCAGGCCCGACCCTGCTTGGCTTCCGAGATCAGACGAGAGCGGGCGTGCTCAGGGTGGTGTGACCGTAAACGAGTGCTGACTCGATTCGAGAGACACTTCAAGGCTAATGTGGCAACGCAATGACATCGGTAAATGGTTACAGAAAGGACGCATTCATGGGAAAAAATGACTTTAAAAAAAATAATTAATTAATTAAATGCTTACAGCACCTGGTATTCCCAGGCGGTCTCCCATCCAAGTACTAACCAGGCCCGACCCTGCTTGGCTTCCGAGATCAGACGAGAGCGGGCGTGCTCAGGGTGGTGTGGCCGTAAGCGAGTGCTGACTCGCTTCGATAGACACTTCAAGACTTATGTGGCAACGACATGACATCAGTGAACGCTTACAGAAAGATCGCATTCATGGGAAAAAATGACATAAAAAAATAATTAATTAATTAAATGCTTACAGCACCTGGTATTCCCAGGCGGTCTCCCATCCAAGTACTAACCAGGCCCGACCCTGCTTGGCTTCCGAGATCAGACGAGAGCGGGCGTGCTCAGGGTGGTGTGGCCGTAAGCGAGTGCTGACTCGATTCGAGAGACACTTCAAGGCTAATGTGGCAACGCAATGACATCGGAAAATGGTTACAGAAAGGACGCATTCATGGGAAAAAATGACATAAAAAAATAATTAATTAATTAAATGCTTACAGCACCTGGTATTCCCAGGCGGTCTCCCATCCAAGTACTAACCAGGCCCGACCCTGCTTGGCTTCCGAGATCAGAAGAGAGCGGGAGTGCTTAGGGTGGTGTGGCCGTAAGCGAGTGCTGACTCGCTTCGATAGACACTTCAAGACTTATGTGGCAACGCCATGACATCAGTGAACGCTTACAGAAAGATCGCATTCATGGGAAAAAATGACATAAAAAATAATTAATTAATTAAATGCTTACAGCACCTGGTATTCCCAGGCGGTCTCCCATCCAAGTACTAACCAGGCCCGACCCTGCTTGGCTTACGAGATCAGACGAGAGCGGGCGTGCTCAGGGTGGCGTGGCCGTAAGCGAGTGCTGACTTGATTCGAGAGACACTTCAAAACTAATGTGGCAACGCCATGCCATGGGAGAACGCTTACAGAAAGGACGCATTCATGGGAAAAATGACATAAATAATTAATTAATTTAATTCTTACAGCACCAGGTATTCCCAGGCGGTCTCCCATCCAAGTACTAACCAGGCCCGGCCCTGCTTGGCTTCCGAGATCAGACGAGAGCTGGCGTGCTCAGGGTGGTGTGGCCGTAAACGAGTGCTGACTCGATTCGAGAGACACTTCAAGTCTAATGTGGCAACGCAATGACATCGGTAAATGGTTACAGAAAGGACGCATTCATGGGAAAAAATGACATAAAAAAAATAATTAATTAATTAAATGCTTACAGCACCTGGTATTCCCAGGCGGTCTCCCATCCAAGTACTAACCAGGCCAGACCCTGCTTGGCTTCCGAGATCAGATGAGAGCGGGCGTGCTCAGGGTGGTGTGGCCGTAAACGAGTGCTGACTCGATTCGAGAGACACTTCAAGGCTAATGTGGCAACGCAATGACATCGGTAAATGGTTACAGAAAGGACGCATTCATGGGAAAAAATGACATAAAAAAAATAATTAATTAATTAAATGCTTACAGCACCTGGTATTCCCAGGCGGTCTCCCATCCAAGTACTAACCAGGCCCGACCCTGCTTGGCTTCCGAGATCAGACGAGAGCGGGCGTGCTCAGGGTGGTGTGGCCGTAAGCGAGTGCTGACTCGCTTCGAAAGACACTTCAAGACTTATGTGGCAACGCCATGACATCAGTGAACGCTTACAGAAAGATCGCATTCATGGGAAAAAATGACATAAAAAAATAATTAATTAATTAAATGCTTACAGCACCTGGTATTCCCAGGCGGTCTCCCATCCAAGTACTAACCAGGCCCGACCCTGCTTGGCTTCCGAGATCAGACGAGAGCGGGCGTGCTCAGGGTGGTGTGGCCGTAAGCGAGTGCTGACTCGATTCGAGAGACACTTCAAGGCTAATGTGGCAATGCAATGACATCGGTAAATGGTTACAGAAAGGACGCATTCATGGGAAAAAATGACATAAAAAAAAATATTAATTAATTAAATGCTTACAGCACCTGGTATTCCCAGGCGGTCTCCCATCCAAGTACTAACCAGGACCGACCCTGCTTGGCTTCCGAGATGAGACGAGAGCGGGCGTGCTCAGGGTGGTGTGGCCGTAAGCGAGTGCAGACTCGATTCGAGAGACACTTCAAAACTAATGTGGCAACGCCATGCCATGGGAGAACGCTTACAGAAAGGACGCATTCATGGGAAAAAATGACATAAAAAAATAATTAATTAATTAAATGCTTACAGCACCTGGTATTCCCAGGCGGTCTCCCATCCAAGTACTAACCAGGCCCGACCCTGCTTGGCTTCCGAGATCAGACGAGAGCGGGCGTGCTTAGGGTGGTGTGGCCGTAAGCGAGTGCTGACTCGCTTCGATAGACACTTCAAGACTTATGTGGCAACGCCATGACATCAGTGAACGCTTACAGAAAGATCGCATTCATGGGAAAAAATGACATAAAAAAATAATTAATTAATTAAATGCTTACAGCACCTGGTATTCCCAGGCGGTCTCCCATCCAAGTACTAACCAGGCCCGACCCTGCTTGGCTTACGAGATCAGACGAGAGCGGGCGTGCTCAGGGTGGCGTGGCCGTAAGCGAGTGCTGACTTGATTCGAGAGACACTTCAAAACTAATGTGGCAACGCCATGCCATGGGAGAACGCTTACAGAAAGGACGCATTCATGGGAAAAATGACATAAATAATTAATTAATTTAATTCTTACAGCACCAGGTATTCCCAGGCGGTCTCCCATCCAAGTACTAACCAGGCCCGACCCTGCTTGGCTTCCGAGATCAGACGAGAGCGGGCGTGCTCAGGGTGTTGTGGCCGTAAACGAGTGCTGACTCGATTCGAGAGACACTTCAAGGCTAATGTGGCAACGCAATGACATCGGTAAATGGTTACAGAAAGGACGCATTCATGGGAAAAAATGACATAAAAAAATAATTAATTAAATGCTTACAGCACCTGGTATTCCCAGGCGGTCTCCCATCCAAGTACTAACCAGGCCCGACCCTGCTTGGCTTCCGAGATCAGACGAGAGCGGGCGTGCTCAGGGTGGTGTGGCCGTAAACGAGTGCTGACTCGATTCGAGAGACACTTCAAGGCTAATGTGGCAACGCAATGACATCGGTAAATGGTTACAGAAAGGACGCATTCATGGGAAAAAATGACATAAAAAAAATAATTAATTAATTAAATGCTTACAGCACCTGGTATTCCCAGGCGGTCTCCCATCCAAGTACTAACCAGGCCCGACCCTGCTTGGCTTCCGAGATCAGACGAGAGCGGGCGTGCTCAGGGTGGTGTGGCCGTAAGCGAGTGCTGACTCGCTTCGAAAGACACTTCAAGACTTATGTGGCAACGCCATGACATCAGTGAACGCTTACAGTAAGATCGCATTCATGGGAAAAAATGACATAAAAAAATAATTAATTAATTAAATGCTTACAGCACCTGGTATTCCCAGGCGGTCTCCCATCCAAGTACTAACCAGGCCCGACCCTGCTTGGCTTCCGAGATCAGACGAGAGCGGGCGTGCTCAGGGTGGTGTGGCCGTAAGCGAGTGCTGACTCGATTCGAGAGACACTTCAAGGCTAATGTGGCAATGCAATGACATCGGTAAATGGTTACAGAAAGGACGCATTCATGGGAAAAAATGACATAAAAAAAATTATTAATTAATTAAATGCTTACAGCACCTGGTATTCCCAGGCGGTCTCCCATCCAAGTACTAACCAGGACCGACCCTGCTTGGCTTCCGAGATGAGACGAGAGCGGGCGTGCTCACGGTGGTGTGGCCGTAAGCGAGTGCAGACTCGATTCGAGAGACACTTCAAAACTAATGTGGCAACGCCATGCCATGGGAGAACGCTTACAGAAAGGACGCATTCATGGGAAAATATGACATAAATAAATATTTAATTAATTAAATGCTTACAGCACCTGGTATTCCCAGGCGGTCTCCCATCCAAGTACTAACCAGGCCCGACCCTGCTTGGCTTCCGAGATCAGACGAGAGCGGGCGTGCTCAGGGTGGTGTGGCCGTAAGCGAGTGCAGACTCGAATCGACAGACACTTCAAGACTTATGTGGCAACGCCATGACATCAGTGAACGCTTACAGAAAGAACGCATTCATGGGAAAAAATGACATAAATAAATATTTAATTAATTAAATGCTTACAGCACCTGGTATTCCCAGGCAATCTCCCATCCAAGTACTAACCAGGCCCGACCCTGCTTGGCTTCCGAGATCAGACGAGAGCGGGCGTGCTCAGGGTGGTGTGGCCGTAAGCGAGTGCGGACTTGATTCGAGAGACACTTCAAAACTAATGTGGCAACGGCATGCCATGGGAGAACGCTTACAGAAAGGACGCATTCATGGGAAAAATGACATAAAAAATTAATTAATTAAATTCTTACAGCACCAGGTATTCCCAGGCGGTCTCCCATCCAAGTACTAACCAGGCCCGACCCTGCTTGGCTTCCGAGATCAGACGAGAGCGGGCGTGCTCAGGGTGGTGCGGCCGTAAGCGAGTGCTGACTCGCTTCGATAGACACTTCAAGACTTATGTGGCAACGCCATGACATCAGTGAACGCTTACAGAAAGATCGCATTCATGGGAAAAAATGACATAAAAAAATAATTAATTAATTAAATGCTTACAGCACCTGGTATTCCCAGGAGGTCTCCCATCCAAGTACTAACCAGGCCCGACCCTGCTTGGCTTACGAGATCAGACGAGAGCGGGCGTGCTCAGGGTGGTGTGGCCGTAAGCGAGTGCTGACTCGATTCGAGAGACACTTCAATACTTATGTGGCAACGCCATGACATCAGTGAACGCTTACAGAAAGGTCGCATTCATGGGAAAAAATGACATAAAAAAATAATTTATTAATATAAATGCTTACAGCACCTGGTATTCCCAGGCGGTCTCCCATCCAAGTACTAACCAGGCCCGACCCTGCTTGGCTTCCGAGATCAGACGAGAGCGGGCGTGCTCAGGGTGGTGTGGCCGTAAGCGAGTGCTGACTCGATTCGAGAGACACTTCAAGGCTAATGTGGCAACGCAATGACATCGGTAAATGGTTGCAGAAAGGACGCATTCATGGGAAAAAATGACATAAAAAAAATTATTAATTAATTAAATGCTTACAGCACCAGGTATTCCCAGGCGGTCTCCCATCCAAGTACTAACCAGGCCCGACCCTGCTTGGCTTCCGAGATCAGACGAGAGCGGGCGTGCTCAGGGTGGTGTGGCCGTAAACGAGTGCTGACTCGATTCGAGAGACACTTCAAGGCTAATGTGGCAACGCAATGACATCGGTAAATGGTTACAGAAAGGACGCATTCATGGGAAAAAATGACATAAAAAAAATAATTAATTAATTAAATGCTTACAGCACCTGGTATTCCCAGGCGGTCTCCCATCCAAGTACTAACCAGGCCCGACCCTGCTTGGCTTCCGAGATCAGACGAGAGCGGGCGTGCTCAGGGTGGTGTGGCCGTAAGCGAGTGCTGACTCGCTTCGATAGACACTTCAAGACTTATGTGGCAACGCCATGACATCAGTGAACGCTTACAGAAAGGTCGCATTCATGGGAAAAAATGACATAAAAAAATAATTTATTAATATAAATGCTTACAGCACCTGGTATTCCCAAGCAAGTTCCCCTCCAAGTACCTAAGCGATCGTCAGCCGTCCAATGGTTGAGCAGAGCTGAGCAGCGATCAGCCAATGGTTGAGCAATGCTGAGCAGCGACAGCCAATGGTTGAGCAATGCTGAGCAGAGCTCGCGCTCAACGGACCAATCATTGAGCGAGGATCGGAAAACGTCATCTAATTTATTCAGGACTGGTAAATATTCACATTGGAGTCGGTGTCATTGAGGAGCGATTCGACTGTGTTTATTTACTCACACAGGTACGTTTGTTATGTTTGTGTGCCAAGTAGTGAATGAAACACGATATGTTTTTTGATAATTTGCCTGATATTCAAGGTTTTACATGATAATATCTCGTTAGCGCCGTACTGACACCACCGATTGACTAGGCTAGCACCACTTGTTTACATTAAAATAGCTAAGTTTGATATCTGAAATGCGTTTAAAATGCGACCAGATTATTGATTTTACATGTTGAGACCTTGACAAATGTATTATTACTTTGTGGACTCGAAATGTAAAGCTTAAATATGGTTATATTAAATAATATATATTTTATATTAAACGAATGCACTGAAAATGAATTAATGAGCTGCCAGTCGCCGATGAAATGACCTAAAAATCCCTGGAAATTCTTCAAAAACGTGATCAGACTCACTTCTTAAGACCATAGAGATGTTGTTACAACAGTGTGGAGTTTAAATTCACTGTGTAAATATGCTTTAGAAGTGTAAACTTGTCAATGATCAATGTGATCATATGGAACAGACTGACTGTTAAAATACCACATAATGAATGTTCTGCATTGTTTTTATAGATTCTCAAGGGAAGATCTACAACGACGGCCAGGGCACCATGCAGTACGTCACCAGCGTGCTGAATGAGTGGGGTCAGTTCTTGACCACGGTGGTGGTGGAGTCCGGGTCCGAGCGGTGTTACGCACACATGGCCAGAGGTCTGGTCGCCAGCTTTTGCCGTGCCAACGCTCCTGCTCCAAAGGTTGTGTACGAGGACAACAACTGCTGTCGGTGAGTTCAATAACAGTTGAAACCTATGATGAAATGGATAATTAAACATGTAACACACCTACACAAAATGTCATGATATCATTTTCAGTGACAACGGATTCAGAACAGCCCAGAAGACCAAGTTTGCTGCATGAGGTACGCTCAGGCAGCACATGTGACCGAGGACAGTCGACTGCTCTACCTCCTCCTCCAAGATGCTGAAGAACCGAGCACCGGACAATCAGCTAACCTCCCCCAGCCAGGTCACGGCTTCTTTGAAGGGACAGTATAAGAGGATTGCAGAGTGAGTCCGAGACAACCCCATCCTCGGCGGTCTCCCCACTCCACTGCCCAACTTGAACGCCAAGTCCTTTTCGACCTTCACTGCCACGGAGGAGAAAAATGCCAACTACGGGGTGATGGTACTGTTGAAGGTGATGCCTCACCTGAAAGTGCTGTCTGATGCACCGTTCCCGGAAGCTCCTGTGCTGCCAACATCCCTCACAACGCCAGACCGGCCTCAGGTCCAATACCAGCACGTTCATCACGAGGCTGGAAAAAGGCGTGGTGAGAAGCGGGGGTAAGTTGTCAAAAGCACTTTGTTTCACCTGTTGGCTGTGGAGAGCAAATAGCACACATGTCATATCAATACTCATTACATGTTTATTTTATATTTCCAGATTATTTGTTGAAGAGCCAAAGCCTGTGTCTTCTGTGAACCAGCCCGTTCAGCCCATGGCGTCGTCCTCCTCCACTCGGCCAAAGCCTGCTGTGCCCACCACCATTCTGCCAAGGCCTGCTGCGTCCACCCACCTCCGGCCAAAGCCTGCTGTGCCCACCTATGGATCACCCCGTATCGTCAGCACCCATACTGCTGGTTTTCCCCGCACAGCCGCAGGTTCCCCCGTCTTGTTTCGTGGGCCATCGTGCAGCCAGGAGCTTTGTACCTCCAGCACCAACAGTCAAGGCATTCATGCCGAATAAGTCCTTGCAGCCATGTGGGGCTTGCCACATGGCTAATTGTGGTGGACAGTGGAAGAGGTACACACCTTCCAAGGACAAAGTGGCTGAAAGCACCCAGAAGATATTTTCCTACTGTCCATACACTGGGAAATCCACCACATCTGGGTTTGACAATGTGGTGTACGAGTTAGAAAAGAGGAGAACTGTGTAAATAACTATAAATAACTGTGTAAATAACTTACCTGTGTGATGCCACTTCTCCTGTGCCATCTGTAGGAGAGAGAAAAAGGCTTGTTTGTTTGTTTGTTTGTTTGTTTAAGGCTTCAGCAAGTACAATCTATTTATTTATATAGTTCAAAAGTAAAAAAAAATGCACTTTACAGTTTTGCTTAAGAATGTTCTTGTATTTGTTTTTATTATGATTTATGTTGCTGTTAAAGTGCACTTTGTAGTATCTTTTTTTTTATACAAACATGTTCTGGCCTATGTTCGATATCAAGGCCAATCTAACCTCATTAATTTTAACTTTAATCAGTTCCGACCTAACACAATCAGTTTACATACCCTTTAGTGGTTGTTCATGTTCAGATAATCTGTGTTTTTGTCATGCGTGTTGTTTGTTTGTCTTTGTCAGCTTCATATCTTTGTGATGTTTGTATGTCTTTGTCTGCTTATGTTTAACCAAAGTTTGCCAAAGGAAACACACAAAAAAATGTAACAGACAGGAATTGCTTGAGCCTTTATTTGTTGATTGGTGATCTGAGTTTTTGGATAATCCTGTTTGGATAAACCGGGCTTTGGCCTGTACAAACCAATTGTTAATTTTTATCTTAAGTACAAGTTTGTGTTTTTAATTGTTAAAGGTATTGCAGAGGATTTTCTTTTTCCAGGTGGATCATCAAGACTATTGGTCCTCTTAGTTGTCAATCAGGAGTGTTGCGCAATTGCATTTTTTTTTAAAAGTGGAGAAGGTGGTTCTTTTCTAAAATTCGAGAAAATCCTCTGTTACACCTTTAAGTGTTTTTGATTCTTATTAATGTTATTTATGTGTGCGTGTCCTTGTGATGTTTGTATGTCTGTCAGCTCCATGTTTAACTAAATGTTTGCAAATGGTAGTAAATGTTTGTCTCTCATCCTGTCTCGTGTTCTAGCTCGTAGATCTGTACCTTGTTGTGGTGAGAGACCTTTAAACTAAACAGATCTTGTTTACTTGTGTTTTCATGCATTGCTTTTTAAATGAAACACATTCTGGGTGAAAAATAAAAGTTGTAAAGGTATTTCAAGTGTGTTGGAGTCTCTGTACTGTATGCTTGGGTTTCAGAAGGGGTGGGATAGTGTAAAAAAAAACATTTAAGCAATTAAAAGTCTTCCAGACAAAGTGAGAGTAAATTAATACAGTACAACCTTTCCTAATTCAGCCCAAAAAATGTAACACTTGCACACTTTTTCACTTGACTATATGAATCTCATCACCAGCTACATCAACTCAACCTATGAAAATAATAAACAAAACATTCAACAGATTAGTGGATTTTAATAAATTAGGCCTGTAAATGTACAATTTATATAAACAACACTTCAGTAGTTGACACCATCCGTTTTGATCACTTTCGATCGATCCCAGGGTTGAGCAATATGTACTTGCAGGGGTCATGAGCCATTCCCAGGCGGTCTCCCATCCAAGTACTAACCAGGCCCGACCCTGCTTGGCTTCCGAGATCAGACGAGAGCGGGCGTGCTCAGGGTGGTGTGGCCGTAAGCGAGTGCCGACTCGAATCGACAGACACTTCAAGACTTATGTGGCAACGCCATGACATCAGTGAACGCTTACAGAAAGAACGCATTCATGGGAAAAAATGACATAAATAAATATTTAATTAATTAAATGCTTACAGCACCTGGTATTCCCAGGCAATCTCCCATCCAAGTACTAACCAGGCCCGACCCTGCTTGGCTTCCGAGATCAGACGAGAGCGGGCGTGCTCAGGGTGGTGTGGCCGTAAGCGAGTGCGGACTTGATTCGAGAGACACTTCAAAACTAATGTGGCAACGGCATGCCATGGGAGAACGCTTACAGAAAGGACGCATTCATGGGAAAAATGACATAAAAAATTAATTAATTAAATTCTTACAGCACCAGGTATTCCCAGGCGGTCTCCCATCCAAGTACTAACCAGGCCCGACCCTGCTTGGCTTCCGAGATCAGACGAGAGCGGGCGTGCTCAGGGTGGTGTGGCCGTAAACGAGTTCTGACTCGATTCGAGAGACACTTCAAGGCTAATGTGACAACGCAATGACATCGGTAAATGGTTACAGAAAGGACGCATTCATGGGTAAAAATGACATAAATAAATATTTAATTAATTAAATGCTTACAGCACCTGGTATTCCCAGGCAATCTCCCATCCAAGTACTAACCAGGCCCGACCCTGCTTGGCTTCCGAGATCAGACGAGAGTGGGCGTGCTCAGGGTGGTGTGGACGTAAGAGAGTGCTGACTCGATTCGAGAGACACTTCAAAACTAATGTGGCAATGCCATGCCATTGGAGAACGCTTACAAAAAGGACGCATTCATGGGAAAAAAATGACATAAATAAATAATTAATTATTTAAACGCTTACAGCACCTGGTATTCCCAGGCGGTCTCCCATTCAAGTACTAACCAGGCCCGACCCTGCTTGGTTTCCGAGATCAGACGAGAGCGGGCGTGCTTTTTTTTTTTTTTTTTTATTATTATTATAACAATCATATTCACACAATTACATAATTTCTATATATTGTTTAACATTACATATAACACAGTGAGAGTGCTTTTATAACAGAAAGACTTCTTTAAAAGTCTTTTGGCAGGCACAATCTTAAATCCCACCAAAAAGAAGAAAAAAAAACATCATTATAAAATATTTTAAAACATTTGAAAGTTCAACATATTTTTTCCACACTAAAACAGTCTCTTCCACATATTTAAAATATTATACAGATCAACCATAATCGTCAGGCATTTTCCAATTAAAATCTTCAAATATTATACCCACATCCTTAGTAAAAACATTATAAAACTCCTCCACATATTTAAAATATTATACAGATCAACCATAATCGTCAGGCATTTTCCAATTAAAATCTTCAAATATTATACCCACATCCTTAGTAAAAACATTATAAAACTCCTCCAACCTATTTTGCTCCTTAAAATAACAGTACAAATGCTTTAAGTACATCTCAACTTTTCTTTTAAACACTATTTCAACATCCATAACAGTATTTTCTTTTTTTGCAACAATTCTTCTTTCCCATATTGCACTTTTAATCAGCATGACAAACAAGTTAAGCGCTTTTCTGTTTTCACATGTTTTGTTTTCTCCCAGCATTATCACCTTGTTCCAATCTATTCCTTTATTATCTTGTTCCCCTCTCAACCTTTCAAGCAAACCTATACATTTTTCATTAAAGTTTTCCAATTTCTTACAACATAAAAACACATGTAAAAAACCCTCATCTTCTTCTTTACATACTTTACAAGTTGCATTTTGCTCTCTCCCGATTTTGTTCAATAAAACATCAGTAAAAATTGCCTTGTGCCTAATTAAATATTCTAAGGTCCCCAATTTTGACTCAATTATATTCCCCCTCATATTGCTCCATATATGTTCTTCTTTCAAGTCTTTGTATTTCTGTAACCAGTATTTATTCACCACAGGTTTCTTAAAAATACAATCTCTAAAAAACAATACAACATTTTCACAGTGCATTCTTTAAAAGCTCTTATTTTGTCTCCCAACATGACATACACATCTTTCTCTTGTTTCCCTTGTTCTTTATTATCAATTTTCCTGATCCAATCATCAGGAATTGCACTTTTTATTATCTTAAACTTATTTACAATTTCTTGTCTACTATATTCTTCTTTTGCTTCCTCCATAGTGTCCACAATGTACTGCACAGGTAAAAATCCCTCCTTAAACTCGTATAAAACATCTCTCACTTTTGTAATTCCCACATCCCACCAATTTTTAAAAAACACTTCTTTACCTTGGTTTACAATGTTCTTGTTTAAAAACAATGGTTGGTTTAAAATACACTCTCTTCCACTAGGCATGTACTGTACACAAGTTAAAACTTTCCCCCATGCACTCATAATTTCCTTGTAAAAATCTGGCACCTTTTCCGTCATCCAAGCTTTAGTTTTCATCCATAAAATGTCTTCTCCCAGATTAAAATTACCACATTTGTTTAAAAAATATTGCATTGTTTTTTTCCATACCATTACATTCCCATCATCCAGATACTTTTTAACCATTTTAGCTCTTAAGCTATTTTTTCTTTGTGCTACATCTATAAGGCCCATCCCACCTTTCTCTACAGCTCCAATCAAAGTGTCATATGCTATTCTTGGGGGTTTCCCTTCCCATATAAAGTCTAAAAAACATCTCTTTAATCTTTTTTCAATCCACAGAGGCATATATGACACATATAAGACATACCATAACTTAGACATCATTAAAACATTTGAAATTAAAACCTTCCCTTTAAGACATAATGTCCTTAATTTCCAAAAATGTAGCCTTCTTTCAATATCTTCTAAAATAGTTGCCCACATTGTTTCATTAGCTCTCCTTTCATCGTCCCCCATTAAAACTCCTAAAATCTTGATTTCATTCACTTCTTTAAAAGCAAAATCACTTGTTAAAGCTTGCACATTCCCACATCTCATATACACAGTTTTATCCTCGTTAATTTTTCCTCCAGATGCTTTACAAAATTGTTGTACAATTTTCATTGCACATTCAACTCCCTCCCTGTCTTTCAAAATAAGCGTAGTGTCATCCGCATACTGAAATATTGCTTCTCCTTCCACGTTCCCTTCTATGTGAATACCTTTTATTCCTTTTTCTTTCCTCATTGCCAACCCCAAGGGTTCCGCGACTAAAGAATATAATAGTGCTGACATGGGACACCCTTGTCTTATGGATCTTGTTAGTTTAAAACATTCAGTTAAAAACCCATTACATTTAATTTTAGTTACCGGTCCATTATATAAAATTTTCACCCACTTTATAAAATTTTCTCCAAATCCAAAACGGTTTAAAATCCCAAATAAAAATTCATGTTCCACCCTGTCGAAAGCCTTTTCAAAATCTAAACTTATAACATATCCCTCCAATTTTCTCTCCTTCATGTATCCAATTGTATCTTTAATGCTTAGGGTCGTATCAGCTATGTCTTTCCCTTTGACCCCATACGCTTGATTTGTCTTTATTATTCTCGGCATCACTTCTTTCAGTCTGTTTGCTAAGATTTTTGATAAAATTTTCAGATCGGTGTTTAACATCGTAAGCGGCCTATAATTCTTTAGTTCAGTTTTTTCTCCTTTTTTCTTATATATTGTTTTCATCAAACCCATACCCATTCTTAGATTCATCTGCCCTTTATTAAAGATCTCATCGTACACTTCCTTTAAAATACTGGTTAACATATCCCTAAAAACAATATAAAACTCACTCCCCAACCCATCAATTCCAGGACTTTTGTTTTTGTTTAATTCATTTATCGCTCTTTCAATTTCCTCTTCACTTATCTCTTTGTCACAATCCTTCATATCTTCCTTGTCTATTTTAGTTGTTATCTGCTCTAACATTTCTTCTTTTTCATCCTGCACTCCCTCAGTTGTAAACAATTTTTCATAATACCTTTTCATTTCTTTTAAAATTCCTTCATTACTCTTTACTTCTTCTCCATTCTCCTTTTTAACTACTTTTATAATTTCAGCCTTCCCTTTTCTTCTTTCTAGATCAAAGAAAATTTTTGTACATTTTTCACCTTCAACAAGAAACTGAGCTTTACTCCTTAATCTTGCACCTTCATATTTCTTTTCTTCCATTTCTTTAAGTTTATTTTCCAATTCTTTTATCTTTAACATGTCCTTATTACCCTGATTTATCTCTTTTTCTAAAATCTCTCTTATTTCCTGTCCATTGTATTTCTTACATTTCTCAATTAATCTGCACAATTTTATTGTATGAATTTTAACTAAATATTTTACATTTTCCCACCACAATCTTTTATCTTCCATATACATTGCATTTCCTTTTTCTTTTTCAATTAGCGTCTTTATATCTAAAACATACCCTTCACTTTTTAAAACCTCAGCATTTAAAACCCACACGCCTGGACCTCTCTTTAACGTACTCCAGTCAATCTGCATATATAACGGCTTGTGATCACTTAAACTTGTTTCATCGTATCTCACATTATCAATAAAAACCTCTAAATTCCTCTTACACAAAATAAAATCGATTCTTGTTTGACACATGAAATTCCCCACCCTTTGTCTTCTTGAGTATTGCCTTCTTTCATTCCTTTCTCTCCAAACATCCACCAAGTTATTGCTTTCCATTATTGATTTTAACTCTCTCCTTCCCATATCATTTCTAAAAACCATTCCATCTGCCATATCTAATTTACTTAACACAGTATTAAAATCCCCCATTAACAAGACATTCTGTTGGTTAGTTAAAAGTGACCTTAAATCATTAAAATAATCTCTCTTTTCCTTTTCCTCCGTAGGTGCATGTACATTTATCACCACCAGTTTTTTGCCTTCATATTCCATTTCTACTGCTAAACATTTCCCAATATCATCTTTATAGATGACCTTGCATACAGTTTTCACATTTTCTCTTATTAAAAAAGCAACTCCTCTGCCAAACCTTGTATCATCATTATTGTATAAAATCTCACCGTTCCATCTTTTCCTTATTTCACATATGTGCTTTTCTTTCCAATTTGTTTCTTGCAATACAATCACGTCTTCATTCTTGAACATTTCTTTCACTTTTTCAAATTTGTTAAAGTCCGAGAGTCCTCTGGCATTAAAAGTTACCAAACTTAAAACCATAAAAAATAAATAAATAAAAACACTCATTGAGTCCATTTCTTTAGCTCATACCATCCAAGTCTTTTAGCAGTACATATTTATCTTTTAGTAAGTCTTTGTTAGTTGTTTTTTTCCTTATTCCTTCCAAACATGGCTTTACCTTAATTTTTCGTCGTCTTCTCTCCACTTTCGGTTTTCCTTCAGCCATTGTGTTGACATCCTTGTTAAAATCCTCATCTTGATCCATTTCATCTTGATCCATCTCATCGTCCAGGGTGTCAGAAGTGTCAAGTGGTGTACATGTTCCTTCCTCCTGTTTAAGTTGTTCCGTCTGTTCTTTAGAATCCTCATTTTGTACTTTACTTTGTCTTTTAGCTAATTCATTCATTTCTTCCTCTGCCATTTCATCTGTAGTGCTCTGTGTTTTATTATCTATGTCCTGTTGTACTTTCTCTTGTTGTTCCGTTTGTTCGCCATTGTCAACGTCAATTACAGGTCCGCCGTCTCTCGTGTCGTTCTGTTGTTTTTCTACCACGTTGTCTCGTTCATGCACCTTCCCGCCCACATGAGTCTCATCGTTGCCAAACCAGCATTCACACAAGTTTAAATAATTGTCACAGTCCGGGCACTTAACCGCCTTGCACTCTCTTGCAAAATGTCCTCTCTCCTCGCATTTGTAGCACTTAAACATAGGGCAGTCTTTCATGATGTGGTCTGGGCACATGCACAGCCGACAGAGTTTAACCTGATGGCTGTGCATCACCCTGAAGAACTGCAGGCCTTCAGCTGTTTCAAACTTTGTGCTATACGGGAGAGATGCAACTTCTTTAGGGAAGCGAGATTTAATGAACCGTGTGCCATCTTCAATGGTCGTGCCCGGATACAAACGTCTTTTTAATTTAGACAAAGGGGTAACTCCCCACCCTTCAAGTTTATTTATAATATCATGATCGTCTATGTAAGCGGGCAGGTGCATAAACGAGACGACATAGTCTCTGTTTTGGAGTCTCTTTACTTCGCATTCCACTTCTTTTATCCTTATTCCATATTCTAGCAATTCAACATCATCCACATTTTCTAGAGTCAGCTCATATTCATTGTTTTGTTTGGGTCTTACCGCCAGGATTTTCCCTTTTCCAATTTTCTCCGATACTGCCGTAATAATGTCCTCCGCTCTTGCATTCACATTTGTAGTATCCACTGTAATCGTAGCTTCTATTAAGTATTCCTTTCGTGAATTGTACCTTCTTTGTTCTTTGTCTCTTTCATTGCCATCTCGTTGTTGTTCATTCGTTCCATTTTCATTTGCCATTCGTGTCTCTCCTGCCATTTCCAAGGTTGATTCCATGTGTCCGTCCATTTTCACCAAACAAAACAAAAAGCGTATGTGGCAAACTTAAACTCCCCCCGGACAGCGTATGCTGCCAGGAGGGATTTAAACAAACAAAAATAAAAATTAACTATTCAAAATAAACACTGATTTAAACAAACAAAATCAAAATAAATCTGAACGTTTGGTGAGCCTTCCTCACCTACTGCAGCCAAACACTTCCTGGAACGTACCAACTAGCGGGCGTGCTCAGGGTGGTGTGGCCGTAAACGAGTGCTGACTCGATTCGAGAGACACTTCAAGGCTAATGTGGCAACGCAATGACATCGGTAAATGGTTACAGAAAGGACGCATTCATGGGAAAAAATGACATAAAAAAAATAATTAATCGATAGACACTTCAAGACTTATGTGGCAACGCCATGACATCGGTGAACACTTACAGAAAGATCGCATTCATGGGAAAAAATGACATAAAAAAATAATTAATTAATTAAATGCTTACAGCACCTGGTATTCCCAGGCGGTCTCCCATCCAAGTACTAACCAGGCCCGACCCTGCTTGGCTTCCGAGATCAGACGAGAGCGGGCGTGCTCAGGGTGGTGTGGCCGTAAGCAAGTGCTGACTCGATTCGAGAGACACTTCAAGGCTAATGTGGCAACGCAATGACATCGGTAAATGGTTACAGAAAGGACGCATTCATGGGAAAAAATGACATAAAAAAAATTATTAATTAATTAAATGCTTACAGCACCTGGTATTCCCAGGCGGTCTCCCATCCAAGTACTAACCAGGCCCGACCCTGCTTGGCTTCCGAGATCAGACGAGAGCGGGCGTGCTCAGGGTGGTGTGGCCGTAAGCGAGTGCCGACTCGAATCGACAGACACTTCAAGACTTATGTGGCAACGCCATGACATCAGTGAACGCTTACAGAAAGAACGCATTCATGGGAAAAAATGACATAAATAAATATTTAATTAATTAAATGCTTACAGCACCTGGTATTCCCAGGCAATCTCCCATCCAAGTACTAACCAGGCCCGACCCTGCTTGGCTTCCGAGATCAGACGAGAGCGGGCGTGCTCAGGGTGGTGTGGCCGTAAGCGAGTGCGGACTTGATTCGAGAGACACTTCAAAACTAATGTGGCAACGGCATGCCATGGGAGAACGCTTACAGAAAGGACGCATTCATGGGAAAAATGACATAAAAAATTAATTAATTAAATTCTTACAGCACCAGGTATTCCCAGGCGGTCTCCCATCCAAGTACTAACCAGGCCCGACCCTGCTTGGCTTCCGAGATCAGACGAGAGTGGGCGTGCTCAGGGTGGTGTGGCCGTAAACGAGTGCTGACTCGATTCGAGAGACACTTCAAGGCTAATGTGGCAACGCAATGACATCGGTAAATGGTTACAGAAAGGACGCATTCATGGGAAAAAATGACATAAAAAAAATAATTAATTAATTAAATGCTTACAGCACCTGGTATTCCCAGGCGGTCTCCCATCCAAGTACTAACCAGGCCCGACCCTGCTTGGCTTCCGAGATCAGACGAGAGCGGGCGTGCTCAGGGTGGTGTGGCCGTAAGCGAGTGCTGACTCGCTTCGATAGACACTTCAAGACTTATGTGGCAACGCCATGACATCAGTGAACGCTTACAGAAAGATCGCATTCATGGGAAAAAATGACATAAAAAAATAATTAATTAATTAAATGCTTAGAGCACCTGGTATTCCCAGGCGGTCTCCCATCCAAGTACTAACCAGGCCCGACCCTGCTTGGCTTACGAGATCAGACGAGAGCGGGCGTGCTCAGGGTGGCGTGGCCGTAAGCGAGTGCTGACTTGATTCGAGAGACACTTCAAAACTAATGTGGCAACGCCATGCCATGGGAGAACGCTTACAGAAAGGACGCATTCATGGGAAAAATGACATAAATAATTAATTAATTTAATTCTTACAGCACCAGGTATTCCCAGGCGGTCTCCCATCCAAGTACTAACCAGGCCCGACCCTGCTTGGCTTCCGAGATCAGACAAGAGCGGGCGTGCTCAGGGTGGTGTGGCCGTAAACGAGTGCTGACTCGATTCGAGAGACACTTCAAGGCTAATGTGGCAACGCAATGACATCGGTAAATGGTTACAGAAAGGACGCATTCATGGGAAAAAATGACATAAAAAAAATAATTAATTAATTAAATGCTTACAGCACCTGGTATTCCCAGGCGGTCTCCCATCCAAGTACTAACCAGGCCCGACCCTGCTTGGCTTCCGAGATCAGACGAGAGCGGGCGTGCTCAGGGTGGTGTGGCCGTAAGCGAGTGCTGACTCGCTTCGATAGACACTTCAAGACTTATGTGGCAACGCCATGACATCAGTGAACGCTTACAGAAAGGTCGCATTCATGGGAAAAAATGACATAAAAAAATAATTAATTAATTAAATGCTTACAGCACCTGGTATTCCCAGGCGGTCTCCCATCCAAGTACTAACCAGGCCCGACCCTGCTTGGCTTCCGACATCAGACGAGAGCGGGCGTGCTCAGGGTGGTGTGGCCGTAAGCGAGTGCTGACTCGCTTCGATAGACACTTCAAGACTTATGTGGCAACGCCATGACATCGGTGAACGCTTACAGAAAGATCGCATTCATGGGAAAAAATGACATAAAAAAATAATTAATTAATTAAATGCTTACAGCACCTGGTATTCCCAGGCGGTCTCCCATCCAAGTACTAACCAGGCCCGACCCTGCTTGGCTTACGAGATCAGACGAGAACGGGCGTGCTCAGGGTGGTGTGGCCGTAAGCGAGTGCTGACTCGATTCGAGAGACACTTCAAGGCTAATGTGGCAACGCAATGACATCGGTAAATGGTTACAGAAAGGACGCATTCATGGGAAAAAATGACATAAAAAAAATAATTAATTAATTAAATGCTTACAGCATCTGGTATTCCCAGGCGGTCTCCCATCCAAGTACTAACCAGGCCCGACCCTGCTTGGCTTCCGAGATCAGACGAGAGCGGGCGTGCTCAGGGTGGTGTGGCCGTAAGCGAGTGCTGACTCGATTCGAGAGACACTTCAAGGCTAATGTGGCAACGCAATGACATCGGTAAATGGTTACAGAAAGGACGCATTCATGGGAAAAAATGACATAAAAAAAATTATTAATTAATTAAATGCTTACAGCACCTGGTATTCCCAGGCGGTCTCCCATCCAAGTACTAACCAGGCCCGACCCTGCTTGGCTTCCGAGATCAGACGAGAGCGGGCGTGCTCAGGGTGGTGTGGCCGTAAGCGAGTGCAGACTTGATTCGAGAGACACTTCAAAACTAATGTGGCAACGCCATGCCATGGGAGAACGCTTACAGAAAGGACGCATTCATGGGAAAATATGACATAAATAAATATTTAATTAATTAAATGCATACAGCACCTGGTATTCCCAGGCAATCTCCCATCCAAGTACTAACCAGGCCCGACCCTGCTTGGCTTCCGAGATCAGACGAGAGCGGGCGTGCTCAGGGTGGTGTGGCCGTAAGCGAGTGCGGACTTGATTCGAGAGACACTTCAAAACTAATGTGGCAACGGCATGCCATGGGAGAACGCTTACAGAAAGGACGCATTCATGGGAAAAATGACATAAAAAATTAATTAATTAAATTCTTACAGCACCAGGTATTCCCAGGCGGTCTCCCATCCAAGTACTAACCAGGCCCGACCCTGCTTGGCTTCCGAGATCAGACGAGAGCGGGCGTGCTCAGGGTGGTGTGGCCGTAAACGAGTGCTGACTCGATTCGAGAGACACTTCAAGGCTAATGTGGCAACGCAATGACATCGGTAAATGGTTACAGAAAGGACGCATTCATGGGAAAAAATGACATAAAAAAAATAATTAATTAATTAAATGCTTACAGCACCTGGTATTCCCAGGCGGTCTCCCATCCAAGTACTAACCAGGCCCGACCCTGCTTGGCTTCCGAGATCAGACGAGAGCGGGCGTGCTCAGGGTGGTGTGGCCGTAAGCGAGTGCTGACTCGCTTCGATAGACACTTCAAGACTTATGTGGCAACGCCATGACATCAGTGAACGCTTACAGAAAGATCGCATTCATGGGAAAAAATTACATAAAAAAATAATTAATTAATTAAATGCTTAGAGCACCTGGTATTCCCAGGCGGTCTCCCATCCAAGTACTAACCAGGCCCGACCCTGCTTGGCTTACGAGATCAGACGAGAGCGGGCGTGCTCAGGGTGGTGTGGCCGTAAACGAGTGCTGACTCGATTCGAGAGACACTTCAAGGCTAATGTGGCAACGCAATGACATCGGTAAATGGTTACAGAAAGGACGCATTCATGGGAAAAAATGACATAAAAAAAATAATTAATTAATTAAATGCTTACAGCACCTGGTATTCCCAGGCGGTCTCCCATCCAAGTACTAACGAGGCCCGACCCTGCTTGGCTTCCGAGATCAGACGAGAGCGGGCGTGCTCAGGGTGGTGTGGCCGTAAGCGAGTGCTGACTCGATTCGAGAGACACTTCAAGGCTAATGTGGCAACGCAATGACATCGGTAAATGGTTACAGAAAGGACGCATTCATGGGAAAATATGACATAAATAAATATTTAATTAATTAAATGCTTACAGCACCTGGTATTCCCAGGCGGTCTCCCATCCAAGTACTAACCAGGCCCGACCCTGCTTGGCTTCCGAGATCAGACGAGAGCGGGCGTGCTCAGGGTGGTGTGGCCGTAAGCGAGTGCTGACTCGCTTCGATAGACACTTCAAGACTTATGTGGCAACGCCATGACATCGGTGAACACTTACAGAAAGATCGCATTCATGGGAAAAAATGACATAAAAAAATAATTAATTAATTAAATGCTTACAGCACCTGGTATTCCCAGGCGGTCTCCCATCCAAGTACTAACCAGGCCCGACCCTGCTTGGCTTACGAGATCAGACGAGAACGGGCGTGCTCAGGGTGGTGTGGCCGTAAGCGAGTGCTGACTCGCTTCGATAGACACTTCAAGACTTATGTGGCAACGCCATGACATCGGTGAACACTTACAGAAAGATCGCATTCATGGGAAAAAATGACATAAAAAAATAATTAATTAATTAAATGCTTACAGCACCTGGTATTCCCAGGCGGTCTCCCATCCAAGTACTAACCAGGCCCGACCCTGCTTGGCTTCCGAGATCAGACGAGAGCGGGCGTGCTCAGGGTGGTGTGGCCGTAAGCGAGTGCAGACTTGATTCGAGAGACACTTCAAAACTAATGTGGCAACGCCATGCCATGGGAGAACGCTTACAGAAAGGACGCATTCATGGGAAAAAATGACATAAAAAAATAATTAATTAATTAAATGCTTAGAGCACCTGGTATTCCCAGGCGGTCTCCCATCCAAGTACTAACCAGGCCCGACCCTGCTTTGCTTACGAGATCAGATGAGAGCGGGCGTGCTCAGGGTGGCGTGGCCGTAAGCAAGTGCTGACTTGATTCGAGAGACACTTCAAAACTAATGTGGCAACGCCATGCCATGGGAGAACGCTTACAGAAAGGACGCATTCATGGGAAAAATGACATAAATAATTAATTAATTTAATTCTTACAGCACCAGGTATTCCCAGGCGGTCTCCCATCCAAGTACTAACCAGGCCCGACCCTGCTTGGCTTCCGAGATCAGACGAGAGCGGGCGTGCTCAGGGTGGTGTGGCCGTAAACGAGTGCTGACTCGATTCGAGAGACACTTCAAGGCTAATGTGGCAACGCAATGACATCGGTAAATGGTTACAGAAAGGACGCATTCATGGGAAAAAATGACATAAAAAAAATAATTAATTAATTAAATGCTTACAGCACCTGGTATTCCCAGGCGGTCTCCCATCCAAGTACTTACCAGGCCCGACCCTGCTTGGCTTCCGAGATCAGACGAGAGCGGGCGTGCTCAGGGTGGTGTGGCCGTAAGCGAGTGCTGACTCGATTCGAGAGACACTTCAAGGCTAATGTGGCAACGCAATGACATCGGTAAATGGTTACAGAAAGGACGCATTCATGGGAAAATATGACATAAATAAATATTTAATTAATTAAATGCTTACAGCACCTGGTATTCCCAGGCGGTCTCCCATCCAAGTACTAACCAGGCCCGACCCTGCTTGGCTTCCGAGATCAGACGAGAGCGGGCGTGCTCAGGGTGGTGTGGCCGTAAGCGAGTGCTGACTCGCTTCGATA
>NC_133345.1:6414496-6416996 GCF_030506205.2 Paramisgurnus dabryanus | reverse complement strand
CGGTCTCCCATCCAAGTACTAACCAGGCCCGACCCTGCTTGGCATCCGAGATCAGACGAGAGCGGGCGTGCTCAGGGTGGTGTGGCCGTAAACGAGTGCTGACTCGATTCGAGAGACACTTCAAGGCTAATGTGGCAACGCAATGACATCGGTAAATGGTTACAGAAAGGACGCATTCATGGGAAAAAATGACATAAAAAAAATAATTAATTAATTAAATGCTTACAGCACCTGGTATTCCCAGGCGGTCTCCCATCCAAGTACTAACCAGGCCCGACCCTGCTTGGCTTCCGAGATCAGACGAGAGCGGGCGTGCTCAGGGTGGTGTGGCCGTAAGCGAGTGCTGACTCGCTTCGATAGACACTTCAAGACTTATGTGGCAACGCCATGACATCAGTGAACGCTTACAGAAAGATCGCATTCATGGGAAAAAATTACATAAAAAAATAATTAATTAATTAAATGCTTAGAGCACCTGGTATTCCCAGGCGGTCTCCCATCCAAGTACTAACCAGGCCCGACCCTGCTTGGCTTACGAGATCAGACGAGAGCGGGCGTGCTCAGGGTGGTGTGGCCGTAAACGAGTGCTGACTCGATTCGAGAGACACTTCAAGGCTAATGTGGCAACGCAATAACATCGGTAAATGGTTACAGAAAGGACGCATTCATGGGAAAAAATGACATAAAAAAAATAATTAATTAATTAAATGCTTACAGCACCTGGTATTCCCAGGCGGTCTCCCATCCAAGTACTAACGAGGCCCGACCCTGCTTGGCTTCCGAGATCAGACGAGAGCGGGCGTGCTCAGGGTGGTGTGGCCGTAAGCGAGTGCTGACTCGATTCGAGAGACACTTCAAGGCTAATGTGGCAACGCAATGACATCGGTAAATGGTTACAGAAAGGACGCATTCATGGGAAAATATGACATAAATAAATATTTAATTAATTAAATGCTTACAGCACCTGGTATTCCCAGGCGGTCTCCCACCCAAGTACTAACCAGGCCCGACCCTGCTTGGCTTCCGAGATCAGACGAGAGCGGGCGTGCTCAGGGTGGTGTGGCCGTAAGCGAGTGCTGACTCGCTTCGATAGACACTTCAAGACTTATGTGGCAACGCCATGACATCGGTGAACACTTACAGAAAGATCGCATTCATGGGAAAAAATGACATAAAAAAATAATTAATTAATTAAATGCTTACAGCACCTGGTATTCCCAGGCGGTCTCCCATCCAAGTACTAACCAGGCCCGACCCTGCTTGGCTTACGAGATCAGACGAGAACGGGCGTGCTCAGGGTGGTGTGGCCGTAAGCGAGTGCTGACTCGCTTCGATAGACACTTCAAGACTTATGTGGCAACGCCATGACATCGGTGAACACTTACAGAAAGATCGCATTCATGGGAAAAAATGACATAAAAAAATAATTAATTAATTAAATGCTTACAGCACCTGGTATTCCCAGGCGGTCTCCCATCCAAGTACTAACCAGGCCCGACCCTGCTTGGCTTCCGAGATCAGACGAGAGCGGGCGTGCTCAGGGTGGTGTGGCCGTAAGCGAGTGCAGACTTGATTCGAGAGACACTTCAAAACTAATGTGGCAACGCCATGCCATGGGAGAACGCTTACAGAAAGGACGCATTCATGGGAAAAAATGACATAAAAAAATAATTAATTAATTAAATGCTTAGAGCACCTGGTATTCCCAGGCGGTCTCCCATCCAAGTACTAACCAGGCCCGACCCTGCTTTGCTTACGAGATCAGATGAGAGCGGGCGTGCTCAGGGTGGCGTGGCCGTAAGCAAGTGCTGACTTGATTCGAGAGACACTTCAAAACTAATGTGGCAACGCCATGCCATGGGAGAACGCTTACAGAAAGGACGCATTCATGGGAAAAATGACATAAATAATTAATTAATTTAATTCTTACAGCACCAGGTATTCCCAGGCGGTCTCCCATCCAAGTACTAACCAGGCCCGACCCTGCTTGGCTTCCGAGATCAGACGAGAGCGGGCGTGCTCAGGGTGGTGTGGCCGTAAACGAGTGCTGACTCGATTCGAGAGACACTTCAAGGCTAATGTGGCAACGCAATGACATCGGTAAATGGTTACAGAAAGGACGCATTCATGGGAAAAAATGACATAAAAAAAATAATTAATTAATTAAATGCTTACAGCACCTGGTATTCCCAGGCGGTCTCCCATCCAAGTACTAACCAGGCCCGACCCTGCTTGGCTTCCGAGATCAGACGAGAGCGGGCGTGCTCAGGGTGGTGTGGCCGTAAGCGAGTGCTGACTCGATTCGAGAGACACTTCAAGGCTAATGTGGCAACGCAATGACATCGGTAAATGGTTACAGAAAGGACGCATTCATGGGAAAATATGACATAAATAAATATTTAATTAATTAAATGCTTACAGCACCTGGTATTCCCAGGCGGTCTCCCATCCAAGTACTAACCAGGCCCGACCCTGCTTGGCTTCCGAGATCAGACGAGAG
>NC_133345.1:6391996-6409496 GCF_030506205.2 Paramisgurnus dabryanus | reverse complement strand
AATGACATAAAAAAATAATTAATTAATTAAATGCTTAGAGCACCTGGTATTCCCAGGCGGTCTCCCATCCAAGTACTAACCAGGCCCGACCCTGCTTGGCTTACGAGATCAGACGAGAGCGGGCGTGCTCAGGGTGGCGTGGCCGTAAGCAAGTGCTGACTTGATTCGAGAGACACTTCAAAACTAATGTGGCAACGCCATGCCATGGGAGAACGCTTACAGAAAGGACGCATTCATGGGAAAAATGACATAAATAATTAATTAATTTAATTCTTACAGCACCAGGTATTCCCAGGCGGTCTCCCATCCAAGTACTAACCAGGCCCGACCCTGCTTGGCTTCCGAGATCAGACGAGAGCGGGCGTGCTCAGGGTGGTGTGGCCGTAAACGAGTGCTGACTCGATTCGAGAGACACTTCAAGGCTAATGTGGCAACGCAATGACATCGGTAAATGGTTACAGAAAGGACGCATTCATGGGAAAAAATGACATAAAAAAAATAATTAATTAATTAAATGCTTACAGCACCTGGTATTCCCAGGCGGTCTCCCATCCAAGTACTAACCAGGCCCGACCCTGCTTGGCTTCCGAGATCAGACGAGAGCGGGCGTGCTCAGGGTGGTGTGGCCGTAAGCGAGTGCTGACTCGATTCGAGAGACACTTCAAGGCTAATGTGGCAACGCAATGACATCGGTAAATGGTTACAGAAAGGACGCATTCATGGGAAAATATGACATAAATCAATATTTAATTAATTAAATGCTTACAGCACCTGGTATTCCCAGGCGGTCTCCCATCCAAGTACTAACCAGGCCCGACCCTGCTTGGCTTCCGAGATCAGACGAGAGCGGGCGTGCTCAGGGTGGTGTGGCCGTAAGCGAGTGCTGACTCGCTTCGATAGACACTTCAAGACTTATGTGGCAACGCCATGACATCGGTGAACACTTACAGAAAGATCGCATTCATGGGAAAAAATGACATAAAAAAATAATTAATTAATTAAATGCTTACAGCACCTGGTATTCCCAGGCGGTCTCCCATCCAAGTACTAACCAGGCCCGACCCTGCTTGGCTTCCGAGATCAGACAAGAGCGGGCGTGCTCAGGGTGGTGTGGCCGTAAGCGAGTGCTGACTCGATTCGAGAGACACTTCAAGGCTAATGTGGCAACGCAATGACATCGGTAAATGGTTACAGAAAGGACGCATTCATGGGAAAAAATGACATAAAAAAAATTATTAATTAATTAAATGCTTACAGCACCTGGTATTCCCAGGCGGTCTCCCATCCAAGTACTAACCAGGCCCGACCCTGCTTGGCTTCCGAGATCAGACGAGAGCGGGCGTGCTCAGGGTGGTGTGGCCGTAAGCGAGTGCAGACTTGATTCGAGAGACACTTCAAAACTAATGTGGCAACGCCATGCCATGGGAGAACGCTTACAGAAAGGACGCATTCATGGGAAAATATGACATAAATAAATATTTAATTAATTAAATGCTTACAGCACCTGGTATTCCCAGGCGGTCTCCCATCCAAGTACTAACCAGGCCCGACCCTGCTTGGCTTCCGAGATCAGACGAGAGCGGGCGTGCTCAGGGTGGTGTGGCCGTAAGCGAGTGCCGACTCGAATCGACAGACACTTCAAGACTTATGTGGCAACGCCATGACATCAGTGAACGCTTACAGAAAGAACGCATTCATGGGAAAAAATGACATAAATAAATATTTAATTAATTAAATGCTTACAGCACCTGGTATTCCCAGGCAATCTCCCATCCAAGCACTAACCAGGCCCGACCCTGCTTGGCTTCCGAGATCAGACGAGAGCGGGCGTGCTCAGGGTGGTGTGGCCGTAAGCGAGTGCGGACTTGATTCGAGAGACACTTCAAAACTAATGTGGCAACGGCATGCCATGGGAGAACGCTTACAGAAAGGACGCATTCATGGGAAAAATGACATAAAAAATTAATTAATTAAATTCTTACAGCACCAGGTATTCCCAGGCGGTCTCCCATCCAAGTACTAACCAGGCCCGACCCTGCTTGGCATCCGAGATCAGACGAGAGCGGGCGTGCTCAGGGTGGTGTGGCCGTAAACGAGTGCTGACTCGATTCGAGAGACACTTCAAGGCTAATGTGGCAACGCAATGACATCGGTAAATGGTTACAGAAAGGACGCATTCATGGGAAAAAATGACATAAAAAAAATAATTAATTAATTAAATGCTTACAGCACCTGGTATTCCCAGGCGGTCTCCCATCCAAGTACTAACCAGGCCCGACCCTGCTTGGCTTCCGAGATCAGACGAGAGCGGGCGTGCTCAGGGTGGTGTGGCCGTAAGCGAGTGCTGACTCGCTTCGATAGACACTTCAAGACTTATGTGGCAACGCCATGACATCAGTGAACGCTTACAGAAAGATCGCATTCATGGGAAAAAATTACATAAAAAAATAATTAATTAATTAAATGCTTAGAGCACCTGGTATTCCCAGGCGGTCTCCCATCCAAGTACTAACCAGGCCCGACCCTGCTTGGCTTACGAGATCAGACGAGAACGGGCGTGCTCAGGGTGGTGTGGCCGTAAACGAGTGCTGACTCGATTCGAGAGACACTTCAAGGCTAATGTGGCAACGCAATGACATCGGTAAATGGTTACAGAAAGGACGCATTCATGGGAAAAAATGACATAAAAAAATAATTAATTAATTAAATGCTTACAGCACCTGGTATTCCCAGGCGGTCTCCCATCCAAGTACTAACGAGGCCCGACCCTGCTTGGCTTCCGAGATCAGACGAGAGCGGGCGTGCTCAGGGTGGTGTGGCCGTAAGCGAGTGCTGACTCGATTCCAGAGACACTTCAAGGCTAATGTGGCAACGCAATGACATCGGTAAATGGTTACAGAAAGGACGCATTCATGGGAAAATATGACATAAATAAATATTTAATTAATTAAATGCTTACAGCACCTGGTATTCCCAGGCGGTCTCCCATCCAAGTACTAACCAGGCCCGACCCTGCTTGGCTTCCGAGATCAGACGAGAGCGGGCGTGCTCAGGGTGGTGTGGCCGTAAGCGAGTGCTGACTCGCTTCGATAGACACTTCAAGACTTATGTGGCAACGCCATGACATCGGTGAACACTTACAGAAAGATCGCATTCATGGGAAAAAATGACATAAAAAAATAATTAATTAATTAAATGCTTACAGCACCTGGTATTCCCAGGCGGTCTCCCATCCAAGTACTAACCAGGCCCGACCCTGCTTGGCTTACGAGATCAGACGAGAACGGGCGTGCTCAGGGTGGTGTGGCCGTAAGCGAGTGCTGACTCGCTTCGATAGACACTTCAAGACTTATGTGGCAACGCCATGACATCGGTGAACACTTACAGAAAGATCGCATTCATGGGAAAAAATGACATAAAAAAATAATTAATTAATTAAATGCTTACAGCACCTGGTATTCCCAGGCGGTCTCCCATCCAAGTACTAACCAGGCCCGACCCTGCTTGGCTTCCGAGATCAGACGAGAGCGGGCGTGCTCAGGGTGGTGTGGCCGTAAGCGAGTGCTGACTCGCTTCGATAGACACTTCAAGACTTATGTGGCAACGCCATGACATCGGTGAACACTTACAGAAAGATCGCATTCATGGGAAAAAATGACATAAAAAAATAATTAATTAATTAAATGCTTACAGCACCTGGTATTCCCAGGCGGTCTCCCATCCAAGTACTAACCAGGCCCGACCCTGCTTGGCTTCCGAGATCAGACGAGAGCGGGCGTGCTCAGGGTGGTGTGGCCGTAAGCGAGTGCAGACTTGATTCGAGAGACACTTCAAAACTAATGTGGCAACGCCATGCCATGGGAGAACGCTTACAGAAAGGACGCATTCATCGGAAAAAATGACATAAAAAAATAATTAATTAATTAAATGCTTAGAGCACCTGGTATTCCCAGGCGGTCTCCCATCCAAGTACTAACCAGGCCCGACCCTGCTTGGCTTACGAGATCAGACGAGAGCGGGCGTGCTCAGGGTGGCGTGGCCGTAAGCAAGTGCTGACTTGATTCGAGAGACACTTCAAAACTAATGTGGCAACGCCATGCCATGGGAGAACGCTTACAGAAAGGACGCATTCATGGGAAAAATGACATAAATAATTAATTAATTTAATTCTTACAGCACCAGGTATTCCCAGGCGGTCTCCCATCCAAGTACTAACCAGGCCCGACCCTGCTTGGCTTCCGAGATCAGACGAGAGCGGGCGTGCTCAGGGTGGTGTGGCCGTAAACCAGTGCTGACTCGATTCGAGAGACACTTCAAGGCTAATGTGGCAACGCAATGACATCGGTAAATGGTTACAGAAAGGACGCATTCATGGGAAAAAATGACATAAAAAAAATAATTAATTAATTAAATGCTTACAGCACCTGGTATTCCCAGGCGGTCTCCCATCCAAGTACTAACCAGGCCCGACCCTGCTTGGCTTCCGAGATCAGACGAGAGCGGGCGTGCTCAGGGTGGTGTGGCCGTAAGCGAGTGCTGACTCGATTCGAGAGACACTTCAAGGCTAATGTGGCAACGCAATGACATCGGTAAATGGTTACAGAAAGGACGCATTCATGGGAAAATATGACATAAATAAATATTTAATTAATTAAATGCTTACAGCACCTGGTATTCCCAGGCGGTCTCCCATCCAAGTACTAACCAGGCCCGACCCTGCTTGGCTTCCGAGATCAGACGAGAGCGGGCGTGCTCAGGGTGGTGTGGCCGTAAGCGAGTGCTGATTCGATTCGAGAGACACTTCAAGGCTAATGTGGCAACGCAATGACATCGGTAAATGGTTACAGAAAGGACGCATTCATGGGAAAATATGACATAAATAAATATTTAATTAATTAAATGCTTACAGCACCTGGTATTCCCAGGCGGTCTCCCATCCAAGTACTAACCAGGCCCGACCCTGCTTGGCTTCCGAGATCAGACGAGAGCGGGCGTGCTCAGGGTGGTGTGGCCGTAAGCGAGTGCTGACTCGCTTCGATAGACACTTCAAGACTTATGTGGCAACGCCATGACATCAGTGAACGCTTACAGAAAGATCGCATTCATGGGAAAAAATGACATAAAAAAATAATTAATTAAATGCTTAGAGCACCTGGTATTCCCAGGCGGTCCCCCATCCAAGTACTAACCAGGCCCGACCCTGCTTGGCTTACGAGATCAGACGAGAGCGGGCGTGCTCAGGGTGGCGTGGCCGTAAGCGAGTGCTGACTTGATTCGAGAGACACTTCAAAACTAATGTGGCAACGCCATGCCATGGGAGAACGCTTACAGAAAGGATGCATTCATGGGAAAAATGACATAAATAATTAATTAATTTAATTCTTACAGAACCAGGTATTCCCAGGCGGTCTCCCATCCAAGTACTAACCAGGCCCGACCCTGCTTGGCTTCCGAGATCAGACGAGAGCGGGCGTGCTCAGGGTGGTGTGGCCGTAAGCGAGTGCAGACTTGATTCGAGAGACACTTCAAAACTAATGTGGCAACGCCATGCCATGGGAGAACGCTTACAGAAAGGACGCATTCATGGGAAAAAATGACATAAAAAAATAATTAATTAATTAAATGCTTAGAGCACCTGGTATTCCCAGGCGGTCTCCCATCCAAGTACTAACCAGGCCCGACCCTGCTTGGCTTACGAGATCAGACGAGAGCGGGCGTGCTCAGGGTGGCGTGGCCGTAAGAAAGTGCTGACTTGATTCGAGAGACACTTCAAAACTAATGTGGCAACGCCATGCCATGGGAGAACGCTTACAGAAAGATCGCATTCATGGGAAAAAATTACATAAAAAAATAATTAATTAATTAAATGCTTAGAGCACCTGGTATTCCCAGGCGGTCTCCCATCCAAGTACTAACCAGGCCCGACCCTGCTTGGCTTACGAGATCAGACGAGAGCGGGCGTGCTCAGGATGGTGTGGCCGTAAACGAGTGCTGACTCGATTTGAGAGACACTTCAAGGCTAATGTGGCAACGCAATGACATCGGTAAATGGTTACAGAAAGGACGCATTCATGGGAAAAAATGACATAAAAAAAATAATTAATTAATTAAATGCTTACAGCACCTGGTATTCCCAGGCGGTCTCCCATCCAAGTACTAACCAGGCCCGACCCTGCTTGGCTTACGAGATCAGACGAGAGCGGGCGTGCTCAGGGTGGCGTGGCCGTAAGCAAGTGCTGACTTGATTCGAGAGACACTTCAAAACTAATGTGGCAACGCCATGCCATGGGAGAACGCTTACAGAAAGGACGCATTCATGGGAAAAATGACATAAATAATTAATTAATTTAATTCTTACAGCACCAGGTATTCCCAGGCGGTCTCCCATCCAAGTACTAACCAGGCCCGACCCTGCTTGGCTTCCGAGATCAGACGAGAGCGGGCGTGCTCAGGGTGGTGTGGCCGTAAACGAGTGCTGACTTGAATCGAGAGACACTTCAAAACTAATGTGGCAACGCCATGCCATGGGAGAACGCTTACAGAAAGGACGCATTCATCGGAAAAAATGACATAAAAAAATAATTAATTAATTAAATGCTTAGAGCACCTGGTATTCCCAGGCGGTCTCCCATCCAAGTACTAACCAGGCCCGACCCTGCTTGGCTTACGAGATCAGACGAGAGCGGGCGTGCTCAGGGTGGCGTGGCCGTAAGCAAGTGCTGACTTGATTCGAGAGACACTTCAAAACTAATGTGGCAACGCCATGCCATGGGAGAACGCTTACAGAAAGGACGCATTCATGGGAAAAATGACATAAATAATTAATTAATTTAATTCTTACAGCACCAGGTATTCCCAGGCGGTCTCCCATCCAAGTACTAACCAGGCCCGACCCTGCTTGGCTTCCGAGATCAGACGAGAGCGGGCGTGCTCAGGGTGGTGTGGCCGTAAACCAGTGCTGACTCGATTCGAGAGACACTTCAAGGCTAATGTGGCAACGCAATGACATCGGTAAATGGTTACAGAAAGGACGCATTCATGGGAAAAAATGACATAAAAAAAATAATTAATTAATTAAATCTTACAGCACCTGGTATTCCCAGGCGGTCTCCCATCCAAGTACTAACCAGGCCCGACCCTGCTTGGCTTCCGAGATCAGACGAGAGCGGGCGTGCTCAGGGTGGTGTGGCCGTAAGCGAGTGCTGACTCGATTCGAGAGACACTTCAAGGCTAATGTGGCAACGCAATGACATCGGTAAATGGTTACAGAAAGGACGCATTCATGGGAAAATATGACATAAATAAATATTTAATTAATTAAATGCTTACAGCACCTGGTATTCCCAGGCGGTCTCCCATCCAAGTACTAACCAGGCCCGACCCTGCTTGGCTTCCGAGATCAGACGAGAGCGGGCGTGCTCAGGGTGGTGTGGCCGTAAGCGAGTGCTGACTCGCTTCGATAGACACTTCAAGACTTATGTGGCAACGCCATGACATCAGTGAACGCTTACAGAAAGATCGCATTCATGGGAAAAAATGACATAAAAAAATAATTAATTAATTAAATGCTTAGAGCACCTGGTATTCCCAGGCGGTCCCCCATCCAAGTACTAACCAGGCCCGACCCTGCTTGGCTTACGAGATCAGACGAGAGCGGGCGTGCTCAGGGTGGCGTGGCCGTAAGCGAGTGCTGACTTGATTCGAGAGACACTTCAAAACTAATGTGGCAACGCCATGCCATGGGAGAACGCTTACAGAAAGGATGCATTCATGGGAAAAATGACATAAATAATTAATTAATTTAATTCTTACAGAACCAGGTATTCCCAGGCGGTCTCCCATCCAAGTACTAACCAGGCCCGACCCTGCTTGGCTTCCGAGATCAGACGAGAGCGGGCGTGCTCAGGGTGGTGTGGCCGTAAGCGAGTGCAGACTTGATTCGAGAGACACTTCAAAACTAATGTGGCAACGCCATGCCATGGGAGAACGCTTACAGAAAGGACGCATTCATGGGAAAAAATGACATAAAAAAATAATTAATTAATTAAATGCTTAGAGCACCTGGTATTCCCAGGCGGTCTCCCATCCAAGTACTAACCAGGCCCGACCCTGCTTGGCTTACGAGATCAGACGAGAGCGGGCGTGCTCAGGGTGGCGTGGCCGTAAGCAAGTGCTGACTTGATTCGAGAGACACTTCAAAACTAATGTGGCAACGCCATGCCATGGGAGAACGCTTACAGAAAGATCGCATTCATGGGAAAAAATTACATAAAAAAATAATTAATTAATTAAATGCTTAGAGCACCTGGTATTCCCAGGCGGTCTCCCATCCAAGTACTAACCAGGCCCGACCCTGCTTGGCTTACGAGATCAGACGAGAGCGGGCGTGCTCAGGGTGGTGTGGCCGTAAACGAGTGCTGACTCGATTCGAGAGACACTTCAAGGCTAATGTGGCAACGCAATGACATCGGTAAATGGTTACAGAAAGGACGCATTCATGGGAAAAAATGACATAAAAAAAATAATTAATTAATTAAATGCTTACAGCACCTGGTATTCCCAGGCGGTCTCCCATCCAAGTACTAACCAGGCCCGACCCTGCTTGGCTTCCGAGATCAGACGAGAGCGGGCGTGCTCAGGGTGGTGTGGCCGTAAGCGAGTGCTGACTCGCTTCGATAGACACTTCAAGACTTATGTGGCAACGCCATGACATCGGTGAACACTTACAGAAAGATCGCATTCATGGGAAAAAATGACATAAAAAAATAATTAATTAATTAAATGCTTACAGCACCTGGTATTCCCAGGCGGTCTCCCATCCAAGTACTAACCAGGCCCGACCCTGCTTGGCTTACGAGATCAGACGAGAACGGGCGTGCTCAGGGTGGTGTGGCCGTAAGCGAGTGCTGACTCGCTTCGATAGACACTTCAAGACTTATGTGGCAACGCCATGACATCGGTGAACACTTACAGAAAGATCGCATTCATGGGAAAAAATGACATAAAAAAATAATTAATTAATTAAATGCTTACAGCACCTGGTATTCCCAGGCGGTCTCCCATCCAAGTACTAACCAGGCCCGACCCTGCTTGGCTTCCGAGATCAGACGAGAGCGGGCGTGCTCAGGGTGGTGTGGCCGTAAGCGAGTGCTGACTCGCTTCGATAGACACTTCAAGACTTATGTGGCAACGCCATGACATCGGTGAACACTTACAGAAAGATCGCATTCATGGGAAAAAATGACATAAAAAAATAATTAATTAATTAAATGCTTACAGCACCTGGTATTCCCAGGCGGTCTCCCATCCAAGTACTAACCAGGCCCGACCCTGCTTGGCTTCCGAGATCAGACGAGAGCGGGCGTGCTCAGGGTGGTGTGGCCGTAAGCGAGTGCAGACTTGATTCGAGAGACACTTCAAAACTAATGTGGCAACGCCATGCCATGGGAGAACGCTTACAGAAAGGACGCATTCATGGGAAAAATGACATAAATAATTAATTAATTTAATTCTTACAGCACCAGGCATTCCCAGGCGGTCTCCCATCCAAGTACTAACCAGGCCCGACCCTGCTTGGCTTCCGAGATCAGACGAGAGCGGGCGTGCTCAGGGTGGCGTGGCCGTAAGCAAGTGCTGACTTGATTCGAGAGACACTTCAAAACTAATGTGGCAACGCCATGCCATGGGAGAACGCTTACAGAAAGGACGCATTCATGGGAAAAAATGACATAAAAAAATAATTAATTAATTAAATGCTTAGAGCACCTGGTATTCCCAGGCGGTCTCCCATCCAAGTACTAACCAGGCCCGACCCTGCTTGGCTTACGAGATCAGACGAGAGCGGGCGTGCTCAGGGTGGCGTGGCCGTAAGCAAGTGCTGACTTGATTCGAGAGACACTTCAAAACTAATGTGGCAACGCCATGCCATGGGAGAACGCTTACAGAAAGGACGCATTCATGGGAAAAATGACATAAATAATTAATTAATTTAATTCTTACAGCACCAGGTATTCCCAGGCGGTCTCCCATCCAAGTACTAACCAGGCCCGACCCTGCTTGGCTTCCGAGATCAGACGAGAGCGGGCGTGCTCAGGGTGGTGTGGCCGTAAACGAGTGCTGACTCGATTCGAGAGACACTTCAAGGCTAATGTGGCAACGCAATGACATCGGTAAATGGTTACAGAAAGGACGCATTCATGGGAAAAAATGACATAAAAAAAAAAATTAATTAATTAAATCTTACAGCACCTGGTATTCCCAGGCGGTCTCCCATCCAAGTACTAACCAGGCCCGACCCTGCTTGGCTTCCGAGATCAGACGAGAGCGGGCGTGCTCAGGGTGGTGTGGCCGTAAGCGAGTGCTGACTTGATTCGAGAGACACTTCAAAACTAATGTGGCAACGCCATGCCATGGGAGAACGCTTACAGAAAGGACGCATTCATGGGAAAAATGACATAAATAATTAATTAATTTAATTCTTACAGAACCAGGTATTCCCAGGCGGTCTCCCATCCAAGTACTAACCAGGCCCGACCCTGCTTGGCTTCCGAGATCAGACGAGAGCGGGCGTGCTCAGGGTGGTGTGGCCGTAAACGAGTGCTGACTCGATTCGAGAGACACTTCAAGGCTAATGTGGCAACGCAATGACATCGGTAAATGGTTACAGAAAGGACGCATTCATGGGAAAAAATGACATAAAAAAAATAATTAATTAATTAAATGCTTACAGCACCTGGTATTCCCAGGCGGTCTCCCATCCAAGTACTAACCAGGCCCGACCCTGCTTGGCTTCCGAGATCAGACGAGAGCGGGCGTGCTCAGGGTGGTGTGGCCGTAAGCGAGTGCTGACTCGATTCGAGAGACACTTCAAGGCTAATGTGGCAACGCAATGACATCGGTAAATGGTTACAGAAAGGACGCATTCATGGGAAAATATGACATAAATAAATATTTAATTAATTAAATGCTTACAGCACCTGGTATTCCCAGGCGGTCTCCCATCCAAGTACTAACCAGGCCCGACCCTGCTTGGCTTCCGAGATCAGACGAGAGCGGGCGTGCTCAGGGTGGTGTGGCCGTAAGCGAGTGCTGACTCGCTTCGATAGACACTTCAAGACTTATGTGGCAACGCCATGACATCGGTGAACACTTACAGAAAGATCGCATTCATGGGAAAAAATGACATAAAAAAATAATTAATTAATTAAATGCTTACAGCACCTGGTATTCCCAGGCGGTCTCCCATCCAAGTACTAACCAGGCCCGACCCTGCTTGGCTTACGAGATCAGACGAGAACGGGCGTGCTCAGGGTGGTGTGGCCGTAAGCGAGTGCTGACTCGATTCGAGAGACACTTCAAGGCTAATGTGGCAACGCAATGACATCGGTAAATGGTTACAGAAAGGACGCATTCATGGGAAAAAATGACATAAAAAAATAATTAATTAATTAAATGCTTACAGCACCTGGTATTCCCAGGCGGTCTCCCATCCAAGTACTAACCAGGCCCGACCCTGCTTGGCTTACGAGATCAGACGAGAACGGGCGTGCTCAGGGTGGTGTGGCCGTAAGCGAGTGCTGACTCGCTTCGATAGACACTTCAAGACTTATGTGGCAACGCCATGACATCGGTGAACACTTACAGAAAGATCGCATTCATGGGAAAAAATGACATAAAAAAATAATTAATTAATTAAATGCTTACAGCACCTGGTATTCCCAGGCGGTCTCCCATCCAAGTACTAACCAGGCCCGACCCTGCTTGGCTTCCGAGATCAGACGAGAGCGGGCGTGCTCAGGGTGGTGTGGCCGTAAGCGAGTGCTGACTCGCTTCGATAGACACTTCAAGACTTATGTGGCAACGCCATGACATCGGTGAACACTTACAGAAAGATCGCATTCATGGGAAAAAATGACATAAAAAAATAATTAATTAATTAAATGCTTACAGCACCTGGTATTCCCAGGCGGTCTCCCATCCAAGTACTAACCAGGCCCGACCCTGCTTGGCTTCCGAGATCAGACGAGAGCGGGCGTGCTCAGGGTGGTGTGGCCGTAAGCGAGTGCAGACTTGATTCGAGAGACACTTCAAAACTAATGTGGCAACGCCATGCCATGGGAGAACGCTTACAGAAAGGACGCATTCATGGGAAAAATGACATAAATAATTAATTAATTTAATTCTTACAGCACCAGGCATTCCCAGGCGGTCTCCCATCCAAGTACTAACCAGGCCCGACCCTGCTTGGCTTCCGAGATCAGACGAGAGCGGGCGTGCTCAGGGTGGCGTGGCCGTAAGCAAGTGCTGACTTGATTCGAGAGACACTTCAAAACTAATGTGGCAACGCCATGCCATGGGAGAACGCTTACAGAAAGGACGCATTCATGGGAAAAAATGACATAAAAAAATAATTAATTAATTAAATGCTTAGAGCACCTGGTATTCCCAGGCGGTCTCCCATCCAAGTACTAACCAGGCCCGACCCTGCTTGGCTTACGAGATCAGACGAGAGCGGGCGTGCTCAGGGTGGCGTGGCCGTAAGCAAGTGCTGACTTGATTCGAGAGACACTTCAAAACTAATGTGGCAACGCCATGCCATGGGAGAACGCTTACAGAAAGGACGCATTCATGGGAAAAATGACATAAATAATTAATTAATTTAATTCTTACAGCACCAGGTATTCCCAGGCGGTCTCCCATCCAAGTACTAACCAGGCCCGACCCTGCTTGGCTTCCGAGATCAGACGAGAGCGGGCGTGCTCAGGGTGGTGTGGCCGTAAACGAGTGCTGACTCGATTCGAGAGACACTTCAAGGCTAATGTGGCAACGCAATGACATCGGTAAATGGTTACAGAAAGGACGCATTCATGGGAAAAAATGACATAAAAAAAAAAATTAATTAATTAAATCTTACAGCACCTGGTATTCCCAGGCGGTCTCCCATCCAAGTACTAACCAGGCCCGACCCTGCTTGGCTTCCGAGATCAGACGAGAGCGGGCGTGCTCAGGGTGGTGTGGCCGTAAGCGAGTGCTGACTTGATTCGAGAGACACTTCAAAACTAATGTGGCAACGCCATGCCATGGGAGAACGCTTACAGAAAGGACGCATTCATGGGAAAAATGACATAAATAATTAATTAATTTAATTCTTACAGAACCAGGTATTCCCAGGCGGTCTCCCATCCAAGTACTAACCAGGCCCGACCCTGCTTGGCTTCCGAGATCAGACGAGAGCGGGCGTGCTCAGGGTGGTGTGGCCGTAAACGAGTGCTGACTCGATTCGAGAGACACTTCAAGGCTAATGTGGCAACGCAATGACATCGGTAAATGGTTACAGAAAGGACGCATTCATGGGAAAAAATGACATAAAAAAAATAATTAATTAATTAAATGCTTACAGCACCTGGTATTCCCAGGCGGTCTCCCATCCAAGTACTAACCAGGCCCGACCCTGCTTGGCTTCCGAGATCAGACGAGAGCGGGCGTGCTCAGGGTGGTGTGGCCGTAAGCGAGTGCTGACTCGATTCGAGAGACACTTCAAGGCTAATGTGGCAACGCAATGACATCGGTAAATGGTTACAGAAAGGACGCATTCATGGGAAAATATGACATAAATAAATATTTAATTAATTAAATGCTTACAGCACCTGGTATTCCCAGGCGGTCTCCCATCCAAGTACTAACCAGGCCCGACCCTGCTTGGCTTCCGAGATCAGACGAGAGCGGGCGTGCTCAGGGTGGTGTGGCCGTAAGCGAGTGCTGACTCGCTTCGATAGACACTTCAAGACTTATGTGGCAACGCCATGACATCGGTGAACACTTACAGAAAGATCGCATTCATGGGAAAAAATGACATAAAAAAATAATTAATTAATTAAATGCTTACAGCACCTGGTATTCCCAGGCGGTCTCCCATCCAAGTACTAACCAGGCCCGACCCTGCTTGGCTTACGAGATCAGACGAGAACGGGCGTGCTCAGGGTGGTGTGGCCGTAAGCGAGTGCTGACTCGATTCGAGAGACACTTCAAGGCTAATGTGGCAACGCAATGACATCGGTAAATGGTTACAGAAAGGACGCATTCATGGGAAAAAATGACATAAAAAAAATAATTAATTAATTAAATGCTTACAGCACCTGGTATTCCCAGGCGGTCTCCCATCCAAGTACTAACCAGGCCCGACCCTGCTTGGCTTCCGAGATCAGACGAGAGCGGGCGTGCTCAGGGTGGTGTGGCCGTAAGCGAGTGCTGACTCGCTTCGATAGACACTTCAAGACTTATGTGGCAACGCCATGACATCAGTGAACGCTTACAGAAAGGTCGCATTCATGGGAAAAAATTACATAAAAAAATAATTAATTAATTAAATGCTTACAGCACCTGGTATTCCCAGGCGGTCTCCCATCCAAGTACTAACCAGGCCCGACCCTGCTTGGCTTCCGAGATCAGACGAGAGCGGGCGTGCTCAGGGTGGTGTGGCCGTAAGCGAGTGCTGACTCGATTCGAGAGACACTTCAAGGCTAATGTGGCAACGCAATGACATCGGTAAATGGTTACAGAAAGGACGCATTCATGGGAAAAAATGACATAAAAAAAATTATTAATTAATTAAATGCTTACAGCACCTGGTATTCCCAGGCGGTCTCCCATCCAAGTACTAACCAGGCCCGAACCTGCTTGGCTTCCGAGATCAGACGAGAGCGGGCGTGCTCAGGGTGGTGTGGCCGTAAGCGAGTGCAGACTTGATTCGAGAGACACTTCAAAACTAATGTGGCAACGCCATGCCATGGGAGAACGCTTACAGAAAGGACGCATTCATGGGAAAAAATGACATAAAAAAATAATTAATTAATTAAATGCTTAGAGCACCTGGTATTCCCAGGCGGTCTCCCATTCAAGTACTAACCAGGCCCGACCCTGCTTGGCTTACGAGATCAGACGAGAGCGGGCGTGCTCAGGGTGGCGTGGCCGTAAGCGAGTGCTGACTTGATTCGAGAGACACTTCAAAACTAATGTGGCAACGCCATGCCATGGGAGAACGCTTACAGAAAGGACGCATTCATGGGAAAAATGACATAAATAATTAATTAATTTAATTCTTACAGCACCAGGTATTCCCAGGCGGTCTCCCATCCAAGTACTAACCAGGCACGACCCTGCTTGGCTTCCGAGATCAGACGAGAGCGGGCGTGCTCAGGGTGGTGTGGCCGTAAACGAGTGCTGACTCGATTCGAGAGACACTTCAAGGCTAATGTGGCAACGCAATGACATCGGTAAATGGTTACAGAAAGGACGCATTCATGGGAAAAAATGACATAAAAAAAATAATTAATTAATTAAATGCTTACAGCACCTGGTATTCCCAGGCGGTCTCCCATCCAAGTACTAACCAGGCCCAACCCTGCTTGGCTTCCGAGATCAGACGAGAGCGGGCGTGCTCAGGGTGGTGTGGCCGTAAGCGAGTGCTGACTCGATTCGAGAGACACTTCAAGGCTAATGTGGCAACGCAATGACATCGGTAAATGGTTACAGAAAGGACGCATTCATGGGAAAATATGACATAAATAAATATTTAATTAATTAAATGCTTACAGCACCTGGTATTCCCAGGCGGTCTCCCATCCAAGTACTAACCAGGCCCGACCCTGCTTGGCTTCCGACATCAGACGAGAGCGGGCGTGCTCAGGGTGGTGTGGCCGTAAGCGAGTGCTGACTCGCTTCGATAGACACTTCAAGACTTATGTGGCAACGCCATGACATCGGTGAACGCTTACAGAAAGATCGCATTCATGGGAAAAAATGACATAAAAAAATAATTAATTAATTAAATGCTTACAGCACCTGGTATTCCCAGGCGGTCTCCCATCCAAGTACTAACCAGGCCCGACCCTGCTTGGCTTACGAGATCAGACGAGAACGGGCGTGCTCAGGGTGGTGTGGCCGTAAGCGAGTGCTGACTCGATTCGAGAGACACTTCAAGGCTAATGTGGCAACGCAATGACATCGGTAAATGGTTACAGAAAGGACGCATTCATGGGAAAAAATGACATAAAAAAAATAATTAATTAATTAAATGCTTACAGCACCTGGTATTCCCAGGCGGTCTCCCATCCAAGTACTAACTAGGCCCGACCCTGCTTGGCTTCCGAGATCAGACGAGAGCGGGCGTGCTCAGGGTGGTGTGGCCGTAAGCGAGTGCTGACTCGCTTCGATAGACACTTCAAGACTTATGTGGCAACGCCATGACATCATTGAACGCTTACAGAAAGTTGCATTCATGGGAAAAAATGACATAAAAAAATAATTAATTAATTAAATGCTAACAGCACCTGGTATTCCCAGGCGGTCTCCCATCCAAGTACTAACCAGGCCCGACCCTGCTTGGCTTACGAGATCAGACGAGAACGGGCGTGCTCAGGGTGGTGTGGCCGTAAGCGAGTGCTGACTCGATTCGAGAGACACTTCAAGGCTAATGTGGCAACGCAATGACATCGGTAAATGGTTACAGAAAGGACGCATTCATGGGAAAAAATGACATAAAAAAAATAATTAATTAATTAAATGCTTACAGCACCTGGTATTCCCAGGCGGTCTCCCATCCAAGTACTAACTAGGCCCGACCCTGCTTGGCTTCCGAGATCAGACGAGAGCGGGCGTGCTCAGGGTGGTGTGGCCGTAAGCGAGTGCTGACTCGCTTCGATAGACACTTCAAGACTTATGTGGCAACGCCATGACATCATTGAACGCTTACAGAAAGGTCGCATTCATGGGAAAAAATGACATAAAAAAATAATTAATTAATTAAATGCTAACAGCACCTGGTATTCCCAGGCGGTCTCCCATCCAAGTACTAACCAGGCCCGACCCTGCTTGGCTTCCGAGATCAGACAAGAGCGGGCGTGCTCAGGGTGGTGTGGCCGTAAGCGAGTGCTGACTCGATTCGAGAGACACTTCAAGGCTAATGTGGCAACGCAATGACATCGGTAAATGGTTACAGAAAGGACGCATTCATGGGAAAAAATGAGATAAAAAAAATTATTAATTAATTAAATGCTTACAGCACCTGGTATTCCCAGGCGGTCTCCCATCCAAGTACTAACCAGGCCCGACCCTGCTTGGCTTCCGAGATCAGACGAGAGCGGGCGTGCTCAGGGTGGTGTGGCCGTAAGCGAGTGCAGACTTGATTCGAGAGACACTTCAAAACTAATGTGGCAACGCCATGCCATGGGAGAACGCTTACAGAAAGGACGCATTCATGGGAAAATATGACATAAATAAATATTTAATTAATTAAATGCTTACAGCACCTGGTATTCCCAGGCGGTCTCCCATCCAAGTACTAACCAGGCCCGACCCTGCTTGGCTTCCGAGATCAGACGAGAGCGGGCGTGCTCAGGGTGGTGTGGCCGTAAGCGAGTGCCGACTCGAATCGACAGACACTTCAAGACTTATGTGGCAACGCCATGACATCAGTGAACGCTTACAGAAAGAACGCATTCAT
>NC_133345.1:6321996-6386996 GCF_030506205.2 Paramisgurnus dabryanus | reverse complement strand
CTCAGGGTGGTGTGGCCGTAAGCGAGTGCTGACTCGATTCGAGAGACACTTCAAGGCTAATGTGGCAACGCAATGACATCGGTAAATGGTTACAGAAAGGACGCATTCATGGGAAAAAATGACATAAAAAAAATTATTAATTAATTAAATGCTTACATCACCTGGTATTCCCAGGCGGTCTCCCATCCAAGTACTAACCAGGCCCGACCCTGCTTGGCTTCCGAGATCAGACGAGAGCGGGCGTGCTCAGGGTGGTGTGGCCGTAAGCGAGTGCAGACTTGATTCGAGAGACACTTCAAAACTAATGTGGCAACGCCATGCCATGGGAGAACGCTTACAGAAAGGACGCATTCATGGGAAAATATGACATAAATAAATATTTAATTAATTAAATGCTTACAGCACCTGGTATTCCCAGGCGGTCTCCCATCCAAGTACTAACCAGGCCCGACCCTGCTTGGCTTCCGAGATCAGACGAGAGCGGGCGTGCTCAGGGTGGTGTGGCCGTAAGCGAGTGCCGACTCGAATCGACAGACACTTCAAGACTTATGTGGCAACGCCATGACATCAGTGAACGCTTACAGAAAGAACGCATTCATGGGAAAAAATGACATAAATAAATATTTAATTAATTAAATGCTTACAGCACCTGGTATTCCCAGGCAATCTCCCATCCAAGTACTAACCAGGCCCGACCCTGCTTGGCTTCCGAGATCAGACGAGAGCGGGCGTGCTCAGGGTGGTGTGGCCGTAAGCGAGTGCGGACTTGATTCGAGAGACACTTCAAAACTAATGTGGCAACGGCATGCCATGGGAGAACGCTTACAGAAAGGACGCATTCATGGGAAAAATGACATAAAAAATTAATTAATTAAATTCTTACAGCACCAGGTATTCCCAGGCGGTCTCCCATCCAAGTACTAACCAGGCCCGACCCTGCTTGGCTTCCGAGATCAGACGAGAGCGGGCGTGCTCAGGGTGGTGTGGCCGTAAACGAGTGCTGACTCGATTCGAGAGACACTTCAAGGCTAATGTGGCAACGCAATGACATCGGTAAATGGTTACAGAAAGGACGCATTCATGGGAAAAAATGACATAAAAAAAATAATTAATTAATTAAATGCTTACAGCACCTGGTATTCCCAGGCGGTCTCCCATCCAAGTACTAACCAGGCCCGACCCTGCTTGGCTTCCGAGATCAGACGAGAGCGGGCGTGCTCAGGGTGGTGTGGCCGTAAGCGAGTGCTGACTCGCTTCGATAGACACTTCAAGACTTATGTGGCAACGCCATGACATCAGTGAACGCTTACAGAAAGATCGCATTCATGGGAAAAAATTACATAAAAAAATAATTAATTAATTAAATGCTTAGAGCACCTGGTATTCCCAGGCGGCCTCCCATCCAAGTACTAACCAGGCCCGACCCTGCTTGGCTTACGAGATCAGACGAGAGCGGGCGTGCTCAGGGTGGCGTGGCCGTAAGCGAGTGCTGACTTGATTCGAGAGACACTTCAAAACTAATGTGGCAACGCCATGCCATGGGAGAATGCTTACAGAAAGGACGCATTCATGGGAAAAATGACATAAATAATTAATTAATTTAATTCTTACAGCACCAGGTATTCCCAGGCGGTCTCCCATCCAAGTACTAACCAGGCCCGACCCTGCTTGGCTTCCGAGATCAGACGAGAGCGGGCGTGCTCAGGGTGGTGTGGCCGTCAACGAGTGCTGACTCGATTCGAGAGACACTTCAAGGCTAATGTGGCAACGCAATGACATCGGTAAATGGTTACAGAAAGGACGCATTCATGGGAAAAAATGACATAAAAAAAATAATTAATTAATTAAATGCTTACAGCACCTGGTATTCCCAGGCGGTCTCCCATCCAAGTACTAACCAGGCCCGACCCTGCTTGGCTTCCGAGATCAGACGAGAGCGGGCGTGCTCAGGGTGGTGTGGCCGTAAGCGAGTGCTGACTCGATTCGACAGACACTTCAAGGCTAATGTGGCAACGCAATGACATCGGTAAATGGTTACAGAAAGGACGCATTCATGGGAAAATATGACATAAATAAATATTTAATTAATTAAATGCTTACAGCACCTGGTATTCCCAGGCGGTCTCCCATCCAAGTACTAACCAGGCCCGACCCTGCTTGGCTTCCGAGATCAGACGAGAGCGGGCGTGCTCAGGGTGGTGTGGCCGTAAGCGAGTGCTGACTCGCTTCGATAGACACTTCAAGACTTATGTGGCAACGCCATGACATCGGTGAACACTTACAGAAAGATCGCATTCATGTGAAAAAATGACATAAAAAAATAATTAATTAATTAAATGCTTACAGCACCTGGTATTCCCAGGCGGTCTCCCATCCAAGTACTAACCAGGCCCGACCCTGCTTGGCTTACGAGATCAGACGAGAACGGGCGTGCTCAGGGTGGTGTGGCCGTAAGCGAGTGCTGACTCGCTTCGATAGACACTTCAAGACTTATGTGGCAACGCCATGACATCGGTGAACACTTACAGAAAGATCGCATTCATGGGAAAAAATGACATAAAAAAATAATTAATTAATTAAATGCTTACAGCACCTGGTATTCCCAGGCGGTCTCCCATCCAAGTACTAACCAGGCCCGACCCTGCTTGGCTTCAGAGATCAGACGAGAGCGGGCGGGCTCAGGGTGGTGTGGCCGTAAGCGAGTGCTGACTCGCTTCGATAGACACTTCAAGACTTATGTGGCAACGCCATGACATCGGTGAACACTTACAGAAAGATCGCATTCATGGGAAAAAATGACATAAAAAAATAATTAATTAATTAAATGCTTACAGCACCTGGTATTCCCAGGCGGTCTCCCATCCAAGTACTAACCAGGCCCGACCCTGCTTGGCTTCCGAGATCAGACGAGAGCGGGCGTGCTCAGGGTGGTGTGGCCGTAAGCGAGTGCAGACTTGATTCGAGAGACACTTCAAAACTAATGTGGCAACGCCATGCCATGGGAGAACGCTTACAGAAAGGACGCATTCATGGGAAAAAATGACATAAAAAAATAATTAATTAATTAAATGCTTAGAGCACCTGGTATTCCCAGGCGGTCTCCCATCCAAGTACTAACCAGGCCCGACCCTGCTTGGCTTACGAGATCAGACGAGAGCGGGCGTGCTCAGGGTGGCGTGGCCGCAAGCGAGTGCTGACTTGATTCGAGAGACACTTCAAAACTAATGTGGCAACGCCATGCCATGGCAGAACGCTTACAGAAAGGACGCATTCATGGGAAAAATGACATAAATAACTAATTAATTTAATTCTTACAGCACCAGGTATTCCCAGGCGGTCTCCCATCCAAGTACTAACCAGGCCCGACCCTGCTTGGCTTCCGAGATCAGACGAGAGCGGGCATGCTCAGGGTGGTGTGGCCGTAAACGAGTGCTGACTCGATTCGAGAGACACTTCAAGGCTAATGTGGCAACGCAATGACATCGGTAAATGGTTACAGAAAGGACGCATTCATGGGAAAAAATGACATAAAAAAAATAATTAATTAATTAAATGCTTACAGCACCTGGTATTCCCAGGCGGTCTCCCATCCAAGTACTAACCAGGCCCGACCCTGCTTGGCTTCCGAGATCAGACGAGAGCGGGCGTGCTCAGGGTGGTGTGGCCGTAAGCGAGTGCTGACTCGATTCGAGAGACACTTCAAGGCTAATGTGGCAACGCAATGACATCGGTAAATGGTTACAGAAAGGACGCATTCATGGGAAAATATGACATAAAAAAAATAATTAATTAATTAAATGCTTACAGCACCTGGTATTCCCAGGCGGTCTCCCATCCAAGTACTAACCAGGCCCGACCCTGCTTGGCTTCCGAGATCAGACGAGAGCGGGCGTGCTCAGGGTGGTGTGGCCGTAAGCGAGTGCTGACTCGCTTCGATAGACACTTCAAGACTTATGTGGCAACGCCATGACATCAGTGAACGCTTACAGAAAGGTCGCATTCATGGGAAAAAATGACATAAAAAAATAATTAATTAATTAAATGCTTACAGCACCTGGTATTCCCAGGCGGTCTCCCATCCAAGTACTAACCAGGCCCGACCCTGCTTGGCTTCCGAGATCAGACGAGAGCGGGCGTGCTCAGGGTGGTGTGGCCGTAAGCGAGTGCTGACTCGATTCGAGAGACACTTCAAGGCTAATGTGGCAACGCAATGACATCGGTAAATGGTTACAGAAAGGACGCATTCATGGGAAAAAATGACATAAAAAAAATTATTAATTAATTAAATGCTTACAGCACCTGGTATTCCCAGGCGGTCTCCCATCCAAGTACTAACCAGGCCCGAACCTGCTTGGCTTCCGAGATCAGACGAGAGCGGGCGTGCTCAGTGTGGTGTGGCCGTAAGCGAGTGCAGACTTGATTCGAGAGACACTTCAAAACTAATGTGGCAACGCCATGCCATGGGAGAACGCTTACAGAAAGGACGCATTCATGGGAAAAAATGACATAAAAAAATAATTAATTAATTAAATGCTTAGAGCACCTGGTATTCCCAGGCGGTCTCCCATCCAAGTACTAACCAGGCCCGACCCTGCTTGGCTTCCGAGATCAGACGAGAGCGGGCGTGCTCAGGGTGGTGTGGCCGTAAGCGAGTGCTGACTCGCTTCGATAGACACTTCAAGACTTATGTGGCAACGCCATGACAACGGTGAACACTTACAGAAAGATCGCATTCATGGGAAAAAATGACATAAAAAAATAATTAATTAATTAAATGCTTACAGCACCTGGTATTCCCAGGCGGTCTCCCATCCAAGTATTAACCAGGCCCGACCCTGCTTGGCTTCCGAGATCAGACGAGAGCGGGCGTGCTCAGGGTGGTGTGGCCGTAAGCGAGTGCAGACTTGATTCGAGAGACACTTCAAAACTAATGTGGCAACGCCATGCCATGGGAGAACGCTTACAGAAAGGACGCATTCATGGGAAAAAATGACATAAAAAAATAATTAATTAATTAAATGCTTAGAGCACCTGGTATTCCCAGGCGGTCTCCCATCCAAGTACTAACCAGGCCCGACCCTGCTTGGCTTACGAGATCAGACGAGAGCGGGCGTGCTCAGGGTGGCGTGGCCGTAAGCGAGTGCTGACTTGATTCGAGAGACACTTCAAAACTAATGTGGCAACGCCATGCCATGGGAGAACGCTTACAGAAAGGACGCATTCATGGGAAAAATGACATAAATAATTAATTAATTTAATTCTTACAGCACCAGGTATTCCCAGGCGGTCTCCCATCCAAGTACTAACCAGGCCCGACCCTGCTTGGCTTCCGAGATCAGACGAGAGCGGGCGTGCTCAGGGTGGTGTGGCCGTAAGCGAGTGCTGACTCGATTCGAGAGACACTTCAAGGCTAATGTGGCAACGCAATGACATCGGTAAATGGTTACAGAAAGGACGCATTCATGGGAAAAAATGACATAAAAAAAATAATTAATTAATTAAATGCTTACAGCACCTGGTATTCCCAGGCGGTCTCCCATCCAAGTACTAACCAGGCCCGACCCTGCTTGGCTTCCGAGATCAGACGAGAGCGGGCGTGCTCAGGGTGGTGTGGCCGTAAGCGAGTGCTGACTCGATTCGAGAGACACTTCAAGGCTAATGTGGCAACGCAATGACATCGGTAAATGGTTACAGAAAGGACGCATTCATGGGAAAATATGACATAAATAAATATTTAATTAATTAAATGCTTACAGCACCTGGTATTCCCAGGCGGTCTCCCATCCAAGTACTAACCAGGCCCGACCCTGCTTGGCTTCCGAGATCAGACGAGAGCGGGCGTGCTCAGGGTGGTGTGGCCGTAAGCGAGTGCTGACTCGATTCGAGAGACACTTCAAGGCTAATGTGGCAACGCAATGACATCGGTAAATGGTTACAGAAAGGACGCATTCATGGGAAAATATGACATAAATAAATATTTAATTAATTAAATGCTTACAGCACCTGGTATTCCCAGGCGGTCTCCCATCCAAGTACTAACCAGGCCCGACCCTGCTTGGCTTACGAGATCAGACGAGAGCGGGCGTGCTCAGGGTGGCGTGGCCGTAAGCGAGTGCTGACTTGATTCGAGAGACACTTCAAAACTAATGTGGCAACGCCATGCCATGGGAGAACGCTTACAGAAAGGACGCATTCATGGGAAAAATGACATAAATAATTAATTAATTTAATTCTTACAGCACCAGGTATTCCCAGGCGGTCTCCCATCCAAGTATTAACCAGGCCCGACCCTGCTTGGCTTTCGAGATCAGACGAGAGCGGGCGTGCTCAGGGTGGTGTGGCCGTAAACGAGTGCTGACTCGATTCGAGAGACACTTCAAGGCTAATGTGGCAACGCAATGACATCGGTAAATGGTTACAGAAAGGACGCATTCATGGGAAAAAATGACATAAAAAAAATAATTAATTAATTAAATGCTTACAGCACCTGGTATTCCCAGGCGGTCTCCCATCCAAGTACTAACCAGGCCCGACCCTGCTTGGCTTCCGAGATCAGACGAGAGCGGGCGTGCTCAGGGTGGTGTGGCCGTAAGCGAGTGCTGACTCGCTTCGATAGACACTTCAAGACTTATGTGGCAACGCCATGACATCGGTGAACACTTACAGAAAGATCGCATTCATGGGAAAAAATGACATAAAAAAATAATTAATTAATTAAATGCTTACAGCACCTGGTATTCCCAGGCGGTCTCCCATCCAAGTACTAACCAGGCCCGACCCTGCTTGGCTTACGAGATCAGACGAGAACGGGCGTGCTCAGGGTGGTGTGGCCGTAAGCGAGTGCTGACTCGATTCGAGAGACACTTCAAGGCTAATGTGGCAACGCAATGACATCGGTAAATGGTTACAGAAAGGACGCATTCATGGGAAAAAATGACATAAAAAAATAATTAATTAATTAAATGCTTACAGCACCTGGTATTCCCAGGCGGTCTCCCATCCAAGTACTAACCAGGCCCGACCCTGCTTGGCTTCCGAGATCAGACGAGAGCGGGCGTGCTCAGGGTGGTGTGGCCGTAAGCGAGTGCTGACTCGCTTCGATAGACACTTCAAGACTTATGTGGCAACGCCATGACATCGGTGAACACTTACAGAAAGATCGCATTCATGGGAAAAAATGACATAAAAAAATATTTAATTAATTAAATGCTTACAGCACCTGGTATTCCCAGGCGGTCTCCCATCCAAGTACTAACCAGGCCCGACCCTGCTTGGCTTACGAGATCAGACGAGAGCGGGCGTGCTCAGGGTGGCGTGGCCGTAAGCGAGTGCTGACTTGATTCGAGAGACACTTCAAAACTAATGTGGCAACGCCATGCCATGGGAGAACGCTTACAGAAAGGACGCATTCATGGGAAAAATGACATAAATAATTAATTAATTTAATTCTTACAGCACCAGGTATTCCCAGGCGGTCTCCCATCCAAGTATTAACCAGGCCCGACCCTGCTTGGCTTTCGAGATCAGACGAGAGCGGGCGTGCTCAGGGTGGTGTGGCCGTAAACGAGTGCTGACTCGATTCGAGAGACACTTCAAGGCTAATGTGGCAACGCAATGACATCGGTAAATGGTTACAGAAAGGACGCATTCATGGGAAAAAATGACATAAAAAAAAAAATTAATTAATTAAATGCTTACAGCACCTGGCATTCCCAGGCGGTCTCCCATCCAAGTACTAACCAGTCCCGACCCTGCTTGGCTTCCGAGATCAGACGAGAGCGGGCGTGCTCAGGGTGGTGTGGCCGTAAGCGAGTGCTGACTCGCTTCGATAGACACTTCAAGACTTATGTGGCAACGCCATGACATCGGTGAACACTTACAGAAAGATCGCATTCATGGGAAAAAATGACATAAAAAAATAATTAATTAATTAAATGCTTACAGCACCTGGTATTCCCAGGCGGTCTCCCATCCAAGTACTAACCAGGCCCGACCCTGCTTGGCTTACGAGATCAGACGAGAACGGGCGTGCTCAGGGTGGTGTGGCCGTAAGCGAGTGCTGACTCGATTCGAGAGACACTTCAAGGCTAATGTGGCAACGCAATGACATCGGTAAATGGTTACAGAAAGGACGCATTCATGGGAAAAAATGACATAAAAAAATAATTAATTAATTAAATGCTTACAGCACCTGGTATTCCCAGGCGGTCTCCCATCCAAGTACTAACCAGGCCCGACCCTGCTTGGCTTCCGAGATCAGACGAGAACGGGCGTGCTCAGGGTGGTGTGGCCGTAAGCGAGTGCTGACTCGCTTCGATAGACACTTCAAGACTTATGTGGCAACGCCATGACATCGGTGAACACTTACAGAAAGATCGCATTCATGGGAAAAAATGACATAAAAAAATAATTAATTAATTAAATGCTTACAGCACCTGGTATTCCCAGGCGGTCTCCCATCCAAGTACTAACCAGGCCCGACCCTGCTTGGCTTACGAGATCAGACGAGAACGGGCGTGCTCAGGGTGGTGTGGCCGTAAGCGAGTGCTGACTCGATTCGAGAGACACTTCAAGGCTAATGTGGCAACGCAATGACATCGGTAAATGGTTACAGAAAGGACGCATTCATGGGAAAAAATGACATAAAAAAAATAATTAATTAATTAAATGCTTACAGCACCTGGTATTCCCAGGCGGTCTCCCATCCAAGTACTAACCAGGCCCGACCCTGCTTGGCTTCCGAGATCAGACGAGAGCGGGCGTGCTCAGGGTGGTGTGGCCGTAAGCGAGTGCTGACTCGCTTCGATAGACACTTCAAGACTTATGTGGCAACGCCATGACATCGGTGAACACTTACAGAAAGATCGCATTCATGGGAAAAAATGACATAAAAAAATAATTAATTAATTAAATGCTTACAGCACCTGGTATTCCCAGGCGGTCTCCCATCCAAGTACTAACCAGGCCCGACCCTGCTTGGCTTACGAGATCAGACGAGAACGGGCGTGCTCAGGGTGGTGTGGCCGTAAGCGAGTGCTGACTCGATTCGAGAGACACTTCAAGGCTAATGTGGCAACGCAATGACATAGGTAAATGGTTACAGAAAGGACGCATTCATGGGAAAAAATGACATAAAAAAATAATTAATTAATTAAATGCTTACAGCACCTGGTATTCCCAGGCGGTCTCCCATCCAAGTACTAACCAGGCCCGACCCTGCTTGGCTTCCGAGATCAGACGAGAGCGGGCGTGCTCAGGGTGGTGTGGCCGTAAGCGAGTGCTGACTCGCTTCGATAGACACTTCAAGACTTATGTGGCAACGCCATGACATCGGTGAACACTTACAGAAAGATCGCATTCATGGGAAAAAATGACATAAAAAAATATTTAATTAATTAAATGCTTACAGCACCTGGTATTCCCAGGCGGTCTCCCATCCAAGTACTAACCAGGCCCGACCCTGCTTGGCTTACGAGATCAGACGAGAGCGGGCGTGCTCAGGGTGGCGTGGCCGTAAGCGAGTGCTGACTTGATTCGAGAGACACTTCAAAACTAATGTGGCAACGCCATGCCATGGGAGAACGCTTACAGAAAGGACGCATTCATGGGAAAAATGACATAAATAATTAATTAATTTAATTCTTACAGCACCAGGTATTCCCAGGCGGTCTCCCATCCAAGTATTAACCAGGCCCGACCCTGCTTGGCTTTCGAGATCAGACGAGAGCGGGCGTGCTCAGGGTGGTGTGGCCGTAAACGAGTGCTGACTCGATTCGAGAGACACTTCAAGGCTAATGTGGCAACGCAATGACATCGGTAAATGGTTACAGAAAGGACGCATTCATGGGAAAAAATGACATAAAAAAAAAATTTAATTAATTAAATGCTTACAGCACCTGGCATTCCCAGGCGGTCTCCCATCCAAGTACTAACCAGTCCCGACCCTGCTTGGCTTCCGAGATCAGACGAGAGCGGGCGTGCTCAGGGTGGTGTGGCCGTAAGCGAGTGCTGACTCGCTTCGATAGACACTTCAAGACTTATGTGGCAACGCCATGACATCGGTGAACACTTACAGAAAGATCGCATTCATGGGAAAAAATGACATAAAAAAATAATTAATTAATTAAATGCTTACAGCACCTGGTATTCCCAGGCGGTCTCCCATCCAAGTACTAACCAGGCCCGACCCTGCTTGGCTTACGAGATCAGACGAGAACGGGCGTGCTCAGGGTGGTGTGGCCGTAAGCGAGTGCTGACTCGATTCGAGAGACACTTCAAGGCTAATGTGGCAACGCAATGACATCGGTAAATGGTTACAGAAAGGACGCATTCATGGGAAAAAATGACATAAAAAAATAATTAATTAATTAAATGCTTACAGCACCTGGTATTCCCAGGCGGTCTCCTATCCAAGTACTAACCAGGCCCGACCCTGCTTGGCTTCCGAGATCAGACGAGAGCGGGCGTGCTCAGGGTGGTGTGGCCGTAAGCGAGTGCTGACTCGCTTCGATAGACACTTCAAGACTTATGTGGCAACGCCATGACATCGGTGAACACTTACAGAAAGATCGCATTCATGGGAAAAAATGACATAAAAAAATAATTAATTAATTAAATGCTTACAGCACCTGGTATTCCCAGGCGGTCTCCCATCCAAGTACTAACCAGGCCCGACCCTGCTTGGCTTACGAGATCAGACGAGAACGGGCGTGCTCAGGGTGGTGTGGCCGTAAGCGAGTGCTGACTCGATTCGAGAGACACTTCAAGGCTAATGTGGCAACGCAATGACATCGGTAAATGGTTACAGAAAGGACGCATTCATGGGAAAAAATGACATAAAAAAAATAATTAATTAATTAAATGCTTACAGCACCTGGTATTCCCAGGCGGTCTCCCATCCAAGTACTAACCAGGCCCGACCCTGCTTGGCTTCCGAGATCAGACGAGAGCGGGCGTGCTCAGGGTGGTGTGGCCGTAAGCGAGTGCTGACTCGATTCGAGAGACACTTCAAGGCTAATGTGGCAACGCAATGACATCGGTAAATGGTTACAGAAAGGACGCATTCATGGGAAAAAATGACATAAAAAAAATTATTAATTAATTAAATGCTTACAGCACCTGGTATTCCCAGGCGGTCTCCCATCCAAGTACTAACCAGGCCCGAACCTGCTTGGCTTCCGAGATCAGACGAGAGCGGGCGTGCTCAGGGTGGTGTGGCCGTAAGCGAGTGCAGACTTGATTCGAGAGACACTTCAAAACTAATGTGGCAACGCCATGCCATGGGAGAACGCTTACAGAAAGGACGCATTCATGGGAAAAAATGACATAAAAAAATAATTAATTAATTAAATGCTTAGAGCACCTGGTATTCCCAGGCGGTCTCCCATCCAAGTACTAACCAGGCCCGACCCTGCTTGGCTTACGAGATCAGACGAGAGCGGGCGTGCTCAGGGTGGCGTGGCCGTAAGCGAGTGCTGACTTGATTCGAGAGACACTTCAAAACTAATGTGGCAACGCCATGCCATGGGAGAACGCTTACAGAAAGGACGCATTCATGGGAAAAATGACATAAATAATTAATTAATTTAATTCTTACAGCACCAGGTATTCCCAGGCGGTCTCCCATCCAAGTACTAACCAGGCCCGACCCTGCTTGGCTTCCGAGATCAGACGAGAGCGGGCGTGCTCAGGGTGGTGTGGCCGTAAACGAGTGCTGACTCGATTCGAGAGACACTTCAAGGCTAATGTGGCAACGCAATGACATCGGTAAATGGTTACAGAAAGGACGCATTCATGGGAAAAAATGACATAAAAAAAATAATTAATTAATTAAATGCTTACAGCACCTGGTATTCCCAGGCGGTCTCCCATCCAAGTACTAACCAGGCCCGACCCTGCTTGGCTTCCGAGATCAGACGAGAGCGGGCGTGCTCAGGGTGGTGTGGCCGTAAGCGAGTGCTGACTCGATTCGAGAGACACTTCAAGGCTAATGTGGCAACGCAATGACATCGGTAAATGGTTACAGAAAGGACGCATTCATGGGAAAATATGACATAAATAAATATTTAATTAATTAAATGCTTACAGCACCTGGTATTCCCAGGCGGTCTCCCATCCAAGTACTAACCAGGCCCGACCCTGCTTGGCTTCCGACATCAGACGAGAGCGGGCGTGCTCAGGGTGGTGTGGCCGTAAGCGAGTGCTGACTCGCTTCGATAGACACTTCAAGACTTATGTGGCAACGCCATGACATCGGTGAACGCTTACAGAAAGATCGCATTCATGGGAAAAAATGACATAAAAAAATAATTAATTAATTAAATGCTTACAGCACCTGGTATTCCCAGGCGGTCTCCCATCCAAGTACTAACCAGGCCCGACCCTGCTTGGCTTACGAGATCAGACGAGAACGGGCGTGCTCAGGGTGGTGTGGCCGTAAGCGAGTGCTGACTCGATTCGAGAGACACTTCAAGGCTAATGTGGCAACGCAATGACATCGGTAAATGGTTACAGAAAGGACGCATTCATGGGAAAAAATGACATTAAAAAAATAATTAATTAATTAAATGCTTACAGCACCTGGTATTCCCAGGCGGTCTCCCATCCAAGTACTAACCAGGCCCGACCCTGCTTGGCTTCCGAGATCAGACGAGAGCGGGCGTGCTCAGGGTGGTGTGGTCGTAAGCGAGTGCTGACTCGCTTCGATAGACACTTCAAGACTTATGTGGCAACGCCATGACATCATTGAACGCTTACAGAAAGGTCGCATTCATGGGAAAAAATGACATAAAAAAATAATTAATTAATTAAATGCTTACAGCACCTGGTATTCCCAGGCGGTCTCCCATCCAAGTACTAACCAGGCCCGACCCTGCTTGGCTTCCGAGATCAGACAAGAGCGGGCGTGCTCAGGGTGGTGTGGCCGTAAGCGAGTGCTGACTCGATTCGAGAGACACTTCAAGGCTAATGTGGCAACGCAATGACATCGGTAAATGGTTACAGAAAGGACGCATTCATGGGAAAAAATGACATAAAAAAAATTATTAATTAATTAAATGCTTACAGCACCTGGTATTCCCAGGCGGTCTCCCATCCAAGTACTAACCAGGCCCGACCCTGCTTGGCTTCCGAGATCAGACGAGAGCGGGCGTGCTCAGGGTGGTGTGGCCGTAAGCGAGTGCGGACTTGATTCGAGAGACACTTCAAAACTAATGTGGCAACGCCATGCCATGGGAGAACGCTTACAGAAAGGACGCATTCATGGGAAAAATGACATAAAAAATTAATTAATTAAATTCTTACAGCACCAGGTATTCCCAGGCGGTCTCCCATCCAAGTACTAACCAGGCCCGACCCTGCTTGGCTTCCGAGATCAGACGAGAGCGGGCGTGCTCAGGGTGGTGTGGCCGTAAACGAGTGCTGACTCGATTCGAGAGACACTTCAAGGCTAATGTGGCAACGCAATGACATCGGTAAATGGTTACAGAAAGGACGCATTCATGGGAAAAAATGACATAAAAAAATTAATTAATTAATTAAATGCTTACAGCACCTGGTATTCCCAGGCGGTCTCCCATCCAAGTACTAACCAGGCCCGACCCTGCTTGGCTTCCGAGATCAGACGAGAGCGGGCGTGCTCAGGGTGGTGTGGCCGTAAGCGAGTGCTGACTCGCTTCGATAGACACTTCAAGACTTATGTGGCAACGCCATGACATCAGTGAACGCTTACAGAAAGATCGCATTCATGGGAAAAAATGACATAAAAAAATAATTAATTAATTAAATGCTTAGAGCACCTGGTATACCCAGGCGGTCTCCCATCCAAGTACTAACCAGGCCCGACCCTGCTTGGCTTACGAGATCAGACGAGAGCGGGCGTGCTCAGGGTGGCGTGGCCGTAAGCGAGTGCTGACTTGATTCGAGAGACACTTCAAAACTAATGTGGCAACGCCATGCCATGGGAGAACGCTTACAGAAAGGACGCATTCATGGGAAAAATGACATAAATAATTAATTAATTTAATTCTTACAGCACCAGGTATTCCCAGGCGGTCTCCCATCCAAGTACTAACCAGGCCCGACCCTGCTTGGCTTCCGAGATCAGACGAGAGCGGGCGTGCTCAGGGTGGTGTGGCCGTAAACGAGTGCTGACTCGATTCGAGAGACACTTCAAGGCTAATGTGGCAACGCAATGACATCGATAAATGGTTACAGAAAGGACGCATTCATGGGAAAAAATGACATAAAAAAAATAATTAATCAATTAAATGCTTACAGCATCTGGTATTCCCAGGCGGTCTCCCATCCAAGTACTAACCAGGCCCGACCCTGCTTGGCTTCCGAGATCAGACGAGAGCGGGCGTGCTCAGGGTGGTGTGGCCGTAAACGAGTGCTGACTCGCTTCGATAGACACTTCAAGACTTATGTGGCAACGCCATGACATCAGTGAACGCTTACAGAAAGGTCGCATTCATGGGAAAAAATGACATAAAAAAATAATTAATTAATTAAATGCTTACAGCACCTGGTATTCCCAGGCGGTCTCCCATCCAAGTACTAACCAGGCCCGACCCTGCTTGGCTTCCGAGATCAGACGAGAGCGGGCGTGCTCAGGGTGGTGTGGCCGTAAGCGAGTGCTGACTCGATTCGAGAGACACTTCAAGGCTAATGTGGCAACGCAATGACATCGGTAAATGGTTACAGAAAGGACGCATTCATGGGAAAAAATGACATAAAAAAAATTATTAATTAATTAAATGCTTACAGCACCTGGTATTCCCAGGCGGTCTCCCATCCAAGTACTAACCAGGCCCGACCCTGCTTGGCTTCCGAGATCAGACGAGAGCGGGCGTGCTCAGGGTGGTGTGGCCGTATGCGAGTGCAGACTTGATTCGAGAGACACTTCAAAACTAATGTGGCAACGCCATGCCATGGGAGAACGCTTACAGAAAGGACGCATTCATGGGAAAATATGACATAAATAAATATTTAATTAATTAAATGCTTACAGCACCTGGTATTCCCAGGCGGTCTCCCATCCAAGTACTAACCAGGCCCGACCCTGCTTGGCTTCCGAGATCAGACGAGAGCGGGCGTGCTCAGGGTGGTGTGGCCGTAAGCGAGTGCCGACTCGAATCGACAGACACTTCAAGACTTATGTGGCAACGCCATGACATCAGTGAACGCTTACAGAAAGAACGCATTCATGGGAAAAAATGACATAAATAAATATTTAATTAATTAAATGCTTACAGCACCTGGTATTCCCAGGCAATCTCCCATCCAAGTACTAACCAGGCCCGACCCTGCTTGGCTTCCGAGATCAGACGAGAGCGGGCGTGCTCAGGGTGGTGTGGCCGTAAGCGAGTGCGGACTTGATTCGAGAGACACTTTAAAACTAATGTGGCAACGGCATGCCATGGGAGAACGCTTACAGAAAGGACGCATTCATGGGAAAAATGACATAAAAAATTAATTAATTAAATTCTTACAGCACCAGGTATTCCCAGGCGGTCTCCCATCCAAGTACTAACCAGGCCCGACCCTGCTTGGCTTCCGAGATCAGACGAGAGCGGGCGTGCTCAGGGTGGTGTGGCCGTAAACGAGTGCTGACTCGATTCGAGAGACACTTCAAGGCTAATGTGTCAACGCAATGACATCGGTAAATGGTTACAGAAAGGACGCATTCATGGGAAAAAATGACATAAAAAAATAATTAATTAATTAAATGCTTACAGCACCTGGTATTCCCAGGCGGTCTCCCATCCAAGTACTAACCAGGCCCGACCCTGCTTGGCTTCCGAGATCAGACGAGAGCGGGCGTGCTCAGGGTGGTGTGGCCGTAAGCGAGTGCTGACTCGCTTCGATAGACACTTCAAGACTTATGTGGCAACGCCATGACATCAGTGAACGCTTACAGAAAGGTCGCATTCATGGGAAAAAATGACATAAAAAAATAATTAATTAATTAAATGCTTACAGCACCTGGTATTCCCAGGCGGTCTCCCATCCAAGTACTAACCAGGCCCGACCCTGCTTGGCTTCCGAGATCAGACGAGAGCGGGCGTGCTCAGGGTGGTGTGGCCGTAAGCGAGTGCTGACTCGCTTCGATAGACACTTCAAGACTTATGTGGCAATGCCATGACATCAGTGAACGCTTACAGAAAGGTCGCATTCATGGGAAAAAATGACATAAAAAAATAATTAATTAATTAAATGCTTACAGCACCTGGTATTCCCAGGCGGTCTCCCATCCAAGTACTAACCAGGCCCGACCCTGCTTGGCTTCCGAGATCAGACGAGAGCGGGCGTGCTCAGGGTGGTGTGGCCGTAAGCGAGTGCTGACTCGATTCGAGAGACACTTCAAGGCTAATGTGGCAACGCAATGACATCGGTAAATGGTTACAGAAAGGACGCATTCATGGGAAAAAATGACATAAAAAAAATTATTAATCAATTAAATGCTTACAGCACCTGGTATTCCCAGGCGGTCTCCCATCCAAGTACTAACCAGGCCCGACCCTGCTTGGCTTCCGAGATCAGACGAGAGCGGGCGTGCTCAGGGTGGTGTGGCCGTAAGCGAGTGCAGACTTGATTCGAGAGACACTTCAAAACTAATGTGGCAACGCCATGCCATGGGAGAACGCTTACAGAAAGGACGCATTCATGGGAAAATATGACATAAATAAATATTTAATTAATTAAATGCTTACAGCACCTGGTATTCCCAGGCGGTCTCCCATCCAAGTACTAACCAGACCCGACCCTGCTTGGCTTCCGAGATCAGACGAGAGCGGGCGTGCTCAGGGTGGTGTGGCCGTAAGCGAGTGCCGACTCGAATCGACAGACACTTCAAGACTTATGTGGCAACGCCATGACATCAGTGAACGCTTACAGAAAGAACGCATTCATGGGAAAAAATGACATAAATAAATATTTAATTAATTAAATGCTTACAGCACCTGGTATTCCCAGGCAATCTCCCATCCAAGTACTAACCAGGCCCGACCCTGCTTGGCTTCCGAGATCAGACGAGAGCGGGCGTGCTCAGGGTGGTGTGGCCGTAAGCGAGTGCGGACTTGATTCGAGAGACACTTCAAAACTAATGTGGCAACGGCATGCCATGGGAGAACGCTTACAGAAAGGACGCATTCATGGGAAAAATGACATAAAAAATTAATTAATTAAATTCTTACAGCACCAGGTATTCCCAGGCGGTCTCCCATCCAAGTACTAACCAGGCCCGACCCTGCTTGGCTTCCGAGATCAGACGAGAGCGGGCGTGCTCAGGGTGGTGTGGCCGTAAACGAGTGCTGACTCGATTCGAGAGACACTTCAAGGCTAATGTGGCAACGCAATGACATCGGTAAATGGTTACAGAAAGGACGCATTCATGGGAAAAAATGACATAAAAAAAATAATTAATTAATTAAATGCTTACAGCACCTGGTATTCCCAGGCGGTCTCCCATCCAAGTACTAACCAGGCCCAACCCTGCTTGGCTTCCGAGATCAGACGAGAGCGGGCGTGCTCAGGGTGGTGTGGCCGTAAGCGAGTGCTGACTCGATTCGAGAGACACTTCAAGGCTAATGTGGCAACGCAATGACATCGGTAAATGGTTACAGAAAGGACGCATTCATGGGAAAATATGACATAAATAAATATTTAATTAATTAAATGCTTACAGCACCTGGTATTCCCAGGCGGTCTCCCATCCAAGTACTAACCAGGCCCGACCCTGCTTGGCTTCCGAGATCAGACGAGAGCGGGCGTGCTCAGGGTGGTGTGGCCGTAAGCGAGTGCTGACTCGCTTCGATAGACACTTCAAGACTTATGTGGCAACGCCATGACATCGGTGAACACTTACAGAAAGATCGCATTCATGGGAAAAAATGACATAAAAAAATAATTAATTAATTAAATGCTTACAGCACCTGGTATTCCCAGGCGGTCTCCCATCCAAGTACTAACCAGGCCCGACCCTGCTTGGCTTACGAGATCAGACGAGAACGGGCGTGCTCAGGGTGGTGTGGCCGTAAGCGAGTGCTGACTCGATTCGAGAGACACTTCAAGGCTAATGTGGCAACGCAATGACATCGGTAAATGGTTACAGAAAGGACGCATTCATGGGAAAAAATGACATAAAAAAAATAATTAATTAATTAAATGCTTACAGCACCTGGTATTCCCAGGCGGTCTCCCATCCAAGTACTAACCAGGCCCGACCCTGCTTGGCTTCCGAGATCAGACGAGAGCGGGCGTGCTCAGGGTGGTGTGGCCGTAAGCGAGTGCTGACTCGCTTCGATAGACACTTCAAGACTTATGTGGCAACGCCATGACATCAGTGAACGCTTACAGAAAGGTCGCATTCATGGGAAAAAATTACATAAAAAAATAATTAATTAATTAAATGCTTACAGCACCTGGTATTCCCAGGCGGTCTCCCATCCAAGTACTAACCAGGCCCGACCCTGCTTGGCTTCCGAGATCAGACGAGAGCGGGCGTGCTCAGGGTGGTGTGGCCGTAAGCGAGTGCTGACTCGATTCGAGAGACACTTCAAGGCTAATGTGGCAACGCAATGACATCGGTAAATGGTTACAGAAAGGACGCATTCATGGGAAAAAATGACATAAAAAAAATTATTAATTAATTAAATGCTTACAGCACCTGGTATTCCCAGGCGGTCTCCCATCCAAGTACTAACCAGGCCCGAACCTGCTTGGCTTCCGAGATCAGACGAGAGCGGGCGTGCTCAGGGTGGTGTGGCCGTAAGCGAGTGCAGACTTGATTCGAGAGACACTTCAAAACTAATGTGGCAACGCCATGCCATGGGAGAACGCTTACAGAAAGGAAGCATTCATGGGAAAAAATGACATAAAAAATAATTAATTAATTAAATGCTTAGAGCACCTGGTATTCCCAGGCGGTCTCCCATCCAAGTACTAACCAGGCCCGACCCTGCTTGGCTTACGAGATCAGACGAGAGCGGGCGTGCTCAGGGTGGCGTGGCCGTAAGCGAGTGCTGACTTGATTCGAGAGACACTTCAAAACTAATGTGGCAACGCCATGCCATGGGAGAACGCTTACAGAAAGGACGCATTCATGGGAAAAATGACATAAATAATTAATTAATTTAATTCTTACAGCACCAGGTATTCCCAGGCGGTCTCCCATCCAAGTACTAACCAGGCACGACCCTGCTTGGCTTCCGAGATCAGACGAGAGCGGGCGTGCTCAGGGTGGTGTGGCCGTAAACGAGTGCTGACTCGATTCGAGAGACACTTCAAGGCTAATGTGGCAACGCAATGACATCGGTAAATGGTTACAGAAAGGACGCATTCATGGGAAAAAATGACATAAAAAAAATAATTAATTAATTAAATGCTTACAGCACCTGGTATTCCCAGGCGGTCTCCCATCCAAGTACTAACCAGGCCCAACCCTGCTTGGCTTCCGAGATCAGACGAGAGCGGGCGTGCTCAGGGTGGTGTGGCCGTAAGCGAGTGCTGACTCGATTCGAGAGACACTTCAAGGCTAATGTGGCAACGCAATGACATCGGTAAATGGTTACAGAAAGGACGCATTCATGGGAAAATATGACATAAATAAATATTTAATTAATTAAATGCTTACAGCACCTGGTATTCCCAGGCGGTCTCCCATCCAAGTACTAACCAGGCCCGACCCTGCTTGGCTTCCGACATCAGACGAGAGCGGGCGTGCTCAGGGTGGTGTGGCCGTAAGCGAGTGCTGACTCGCTTCGATAGACACTTCAAGACTTATGTGGCAACGCCATGACATCGGTGAACGCTTACAGAAAGATCGCATTCATGGGAAAAAATGACATAAAAAAATAATTAATTAATTAAATGCTTACAGCACCTGGTATTCCCAGGCGGTCTCCCATCCAAGTACTAAACAGGCCCGACCCTGCTTGGCTTACGAGATCAGACGAGAACGGGCGTGCTCAGGGTGGTGTGGCCGTAAGCGAGTGCTGACTCGATTCGAGAGACACTTCAAGGCTAATGTGGCAACGCAATGACATCGGTAAATGGTTACAGAAAGGACGCATTCATGGGAAAAAATGACATAAAAAAAATAATTAATTAATTAAATGCTTACAGCACCTGGTATTCCCAGGCGGTCTCCCATCCAAGTACTAACCAGGCCCGACCCTGCTTGGCTTCCGAGATCAGACGAGAGCGGGCGTGCTCAGGGTGGTGTGGCCGTAAGCGAGTGCTGACTCGCTTCGATAGACACTTCAAGACTTATGTGGCAACGCCATGACATCATTGAACGCTTACAGAAAGATCGCATTCATGGGAAAAAATGACATAAAAAAATAATTAATTAATTAAATGCTTACAGCACCTGGTATTCCCAGGCGGTCTCCCATCCAAGTACTAACCAGGCCCGACCCTGCTTGGCTTCCGAGATCAGACAAGAGCGGGCGTGCTCAGGGTGGTGTGGCCGTAAGCGAGTGCTGACTCGATTCGAGAGACACTTCAAGGCTAATGTGGCAACGCAATGACATCGGTAAATGGTTACAGAAAGGACGCATTCATGGGAAAAAATGACATAAAAAAAATTATTAATTAATTAAATGCTTACAGCACCTGGTATTCCCAGGCGGTCTCCCATCCAAGTACTAACCAGGCCCGACCCTGCTTGGCTTCCGAGATCAGACGAGAGCGGGCGTGCTCAGGGTGGTGTGGCCGTAAGCGAGTGCAGACTTGATTCGAGAGACACTTCAAAACTAATGTGGCAACGCCATGCCATGGGAGAACGCTTACAGAAAGGACGCATTCATGGGAAAATATGACATAAATAAATATTTAATTAATTAAATGCTTACAGCACCTGGTATTCCCAGGCGGTCTCCCATCCAAGTACTAACCAGGCCCGACCCTGCTTGGCTTCCGAGATCAGACGAGAGCGGGCGTGCTCAGGGTGGTGTGGCCGTAAGCGAGTGCTGACTCGATTCGAGAGACACTTCAAGGCTAATGTGGCAACGCAATGACATCGGTAAATGGTTACAGAAAGGACGCATTCATGGGAAAAAATGACATAAAAAAAATTATTAATTAATTAAATGCTTACAGCACCTGGTATTCCCAGGCGGTCTCCCATCCAAGTACTAACCAGGCCCGACCCTGCTTGGCTTCCGAGATCAGACGAGAGCGGGCGTGCTCAGGGTGGTGTGGCCGTAAGCGAGTGCCGACTCGAATCGACAGACACTTCAAGACTTATGTGGCAACGCCATGACATCAGTGAACGCTTACAGAAAGAACGCATTCATGGGAAAAAATGACATAAATAAATATTTAATTAATTAAATGCTTACAGCACCTGGTATTCCCAGGCAATCTCCCATCCAAGTACTAACCAGGCACGACCCTGCTTGGCTTCCGAGATCAGACGAGAGCGGGCGTGCTCAGGGTGGTGTGGCCGTAAGCGAGTGCGGACTTGATTCGAGAGACACTTCAAAACGAATGTGGCAACGGCATGCCATGGGAGAACGCTTACAGAAAGGACGCATTCATGGGAAAAATGACATAAAAAATTAATTAATTAAATTCTTACAGCACCAGGTATTCCCAGGCGGTCTCCCATCCAAGTACTAACCAGGCCCGACCCTGCTTGGCTTCCGAGATCAGACGAGAGCGGGCGTGCTCAGGGTGGTGTGGCCGTAAACGAGTGCTGACTCGATTCGAGAGACACTTCAAGGCTAATGTGGCAACGCAATGACATCGGTAAATGGTTACAGAAAGGACGCATTCATGGGAAAAAATGACATAAAAAAAATAATTAATTAATTAAATGCTTACAGCACCTGGTATTCCCAGGCGGTCTCCCATCCAAGTACTAACCAGGCCCGACCCTGCTTGGCTTCCGAGATCAGACGAGAGCGGGCGTGCTCAGGGTGGTGTGGCCGTAAGCGAGTGCTGACTCGCTTCGATAGACACTTCAAGACTTATGTGGCAACGCCATGACATCAGTGAACGCTTACAGAAAGATCGCATTCATGGGAAAAAATGACATAAAAAAATAATTAATTAATTAAATGCTTAGAGCACCTGGTATTCCCAGGCGGTCTCCCATCCAAGTACTAACCAGGCCCGACCCTGCTTGGCTTACGAGATCAGACGAGAGCGGGCGTGCTCAGGGTGGCGTGGCCGTAAGCGAGTGCTGACTTGATTCGAGAGACACTTCAAAACTAATGTGGCAACGCCATGCCATGGGAGAACGCTTACAGAAAGGACGCATTCATGGGAAAAATGACATAAATAATTAATTAATTTAATTCTTACAGCACCAGGTATTCCCAGGCGGTCTCCCATCCAAGTACTAACCAGGCCCGACCCTGCTTGGCTTCCGAGATCAGACGAGAGCGGGCGTGCTCAGGGTGGTGTGGCCGTAAACGAGTGCTGACTCGATTCGAGAGACACTTCAAGGCTAATGTGGCAACGCAATGACATCGGTAAATGGTTACAGAAAGGACGCATTCATGGGAAAAAATGACATAAAAAAAAATAATTAATTAATTAAATGCTTACAGCACCTGGTATTCCCAGGCGGTCTCCCATCCAAGTACTAACCAGGCCCGACCCTGCTTGGCTTCCGAGATCAGACGAGAGCGGGCGTGCTCAGGGTGGTGTGGCCGTAAGCGAGTGCTGACTCGATTCAAGAGACACTTCAAGGCTAATGTGGCAACGCAATGACATCGGTAAATGGTTACAGAAAGGACGCATTCATGGGAAAATATGACATAAATAAATATTTAATTAATTAAATGCTTACAGCACCTGGTATTCCCAGGCGGTCTCCCATCCAAGTACTAACCAGGCCCGACCCTGCTTGGCTTCCGAGATCAGACGAGAGCGGGCGTGCTCAGGGTGGTGTGGCCGTAAGCGAGTGCTGACTCGCTTCGATAGACACTTCAAGACTTATGTGGCAACGCCATGACATCGGTGAACGCTTACAGAAAGATCGCATTCATGGGAAAAAATGACATAAAAAAATAATTAATTAATTAAATGCTTACAGCACCTGGTATTCCCAGGCGGTCTCCCATCCAAGTACTAACCAGGCCCGACCCTGCTTGGCTTACGAGATCAGACGAGAACGGGCGTGCTCAGGGTGGTGTGGCCGTAAGCGAGTGCTGACTCGATTCGAGAGACACTTCAAGGCTAATGTGGCAACGCAATGACATCGGTAAATGGTTACAGAAAGGACGCATTCATGGGAAAAAATGACATAAAAAAAATAATTAATTAATTAAATGCTTACAGCACCTGGTATTCCCAGGCGGTCTCCCATCCAAGTACTAACCAGGCCCGACCCTGCTTGGCTTCCGAGATCAGACGAGAGCGGGCGTGCTCAGGGTGGTGTGGCCGTAAGCGAGTGCTGACTCGCTTCGATAGACACTTCAAGACTTATGTGGCAACGCCATGACATCAGTGAACGCTTACAGAAAGGTCGCATTCATGGGAAAAAATGACATAAAAAAATAATTAATTAATTAAATACTTACAGCACCTGGTATTCCCAGGCGGTCTCCCATCCAAGTACTAACCAGGCCCGACCCTGCTTGGCTTCCGAGATCAGACGAGAGCGGGCGTGCTCAGGGTGGTGTGGCCGTAAGCGAGTGCTGACTCGATTCGAGAGACACTTCAAGGCTAATGTGGCAACGCAATGACATCGGTAAATGGTTACAGAAAGGACGCATTCATGGGAAAAAATGACATAAAAAAATTATTAATTAATTAAATGCTTACAGCACCTGGTATTCCCAGGCGGTCTCCCATCCAAGTACTAACCAGGCCCGACCCTGCTTGGCTTCCGAGATCAGACGAGAGCGGGCGTGCTCAGGGTGGTGTGGCCGTAAGCGAGTGCAGACTTGATTCGAGAGACACTTCAAAACTAATGTGGCAACGCCATGCCATGGGAGAACGCTTACAGAAAGGACGCATTCATGGGAAAAAATGACATAAAAAAATAATTAATTAATTAAATGCTTAGAGCACCTGGTATTCCCAGGCGGTCTCCCATCCAAGTACTAACCAGGCCCGACCCTGCTTGGCTTACGAGATCAGACGAGAGCGGGCGTGCTCAGGGTGGCGTGGCCGTAAGCGAGTGCTGACTTGATTCGAGAGACACTTCAAAACTAATGTGGCAACGCCATGCCATGGGAGAACGCTTACAGAAAGGACGCATTCATGGGAAAAATGACATAAATAATTAATTAATTTAATTCTTACAGCACCAGGTATTCCCAGGCGGTCTCCCATCCAAGTACTAACCAGGCCCGACCCTGCTTGGCTTCCGAGATCAGACGAGAGCGGGCGTGCTCAGGGTGGTGTGGCCGTAAACGAGTGCTGACTCGATTCGAGAGACACTTCAAGGCTAATGTGGCAACGCAATGACATCGGTAAATGGTTACAGAAAGGACGCATTCATGGGAAAATATGACATAAATAAATATTTAATTAATTAAATGCTAACAGCACCTGGTATTCCCAGGCGGTCTCCCATCCAAGTACTAACCAGGCCCGACCCTGCTTGGCTTCCGACATCAGACGAGAGCGGGCGTGCTCAGGGTGGTGTGGCCGTAAGCGAGTGCTGACTCGCTTCGATAGACACTTCAAGACTTATGTGGCAACGCCATGACATCAGTGAACGCTTACAGAAAGATCGCATTCATGGGAAAAAATGACATAAAAAAATAATTAATTAATTAAATGCTTAGAGCACCTGGTATTCCCAGGCGGTCTCCCATCCAAGTACTAACCAGGCCCGACCCTGCTTGGCTTACGAGATCAGACGAGAGCGGGCGTGCTCAGGGTGGCGTGGCCGTAAGCGAGTGCTGACTTGATTCGAGAGACACTTCAAAACTAATGTGGCAACGCCATGCCATGGGAGAACGCTTACAGAAAGGACGCATTCATGGGAAAAATGACATAAATAATTAATTAATTTAATTCTTACAGCACCAGGTATTCCCAGGCGGTCTCCCATCCAAGTACTAACCAGGCCCGACCCTCCTCGGCTTCCGAGATCAGACGAGAGCGGGCGTGCTCAGGGTGGTGTGGCCGTAAACGAGTGCTGACTCGATTCGAGAGACACTTCAAGGCTAATGTGGCAACGCAATGACATCGGTAAATGGTTACAGAAAGGACGCATTCATGGGAAAAAATGACATAAAAAAAAATAATTAATTAATTAAATGCTTACAGCACCTGGTATTCCCAGGCGGTCTCCCATCCAAGTACTAACCAGGCCCGACCCTGCTTGGCTTCCGAGATCAGACGAGAGCGGGCGTGCTCAGGGTGGTGTGGCCGTAAGCGAGTGCTGACTCGATTCGAGAGACACTTCAAGGCTAATGTGGCAACGCAATGACATCGGTAAATGGTTACAGAAAGAACGCATTCATGGGAAAAAATGACATAAAAAAAAATAATTAATTAATTAAATGCTTACAGCACCTGGTATTCCCAGGCGGTCTCCCATCCAAGTACTAACCAGGCCCGACCCTGCTTGGCTTCCGAGATCAGACGAGAGCGGGCGTGCTCAGGGTGGTGTGGCCGTAAGCGAGTGCTGACTCGATTCGAGAGACACTTCAAGGCTAATGTGGCAACGCAATGACATCGGTAAATGGTTACAGAAAGGACGCATTCATGGGAAAATATGACATAAATAAATATTTAATTAATTAAATGCTTACAGCACCTGGTATTCCCAGGCGGTCTCCCATCCAAGTACTAACCAGGCCCGACCCTGCTTGGCTTCCGAGATCAGACGAGAGCGGGCGTGCTCAGGGTGGTGTGGCCGTAAGCGAGTGCTGACTCGCTTCGATAGACACTTCAAGACTTATGTGGCAACGCCATGACATCAGTGAACGCTTACAGAAAGGTCGCATTCATGGGAAAAAATGACATAAAAAAATAATTAATTAATTAAATGCTTACAGCAGCTGGTATTCCCAGGCGGTCTCCCATCCAAGTACTAACCAGGCCCGACCCTGCTTGGCTTCCGAGATCAGACGAGAGCGGGCGTGCTCAGGGTGGTGTGGCCGTAAGCGAGTGCTGACTCGATTCGAGAGACACTTCAAGGCTAATGTGGCAACGCAATGACATCGGTAAATGGTTACAGAAAGGACGCATTCATGGGAAAAAATGACATAAAAAAATTTATTAATTAATTAAATGCTTACAGCACCTGGTATTCCCAGGCGGTCTCCCATCCAAGTACTAACCAGGCCCGACCCTGCTTGGCTTCCGAGATCAGACGAGAGCGGGCGTGCTCAGGGTGGTGTGGCCGTAAGCGAGTGCAGACTTGATTCGAGAGACACTTCAAAACTAATGTGGCAACGCCATGCCATGGGAGAACGCTTACAGAAAGGACGCATTCATGGGAAAAAATGACATAAAAAAATAATTAATTAATTAAATGCTTAGAGCACCTGGTATTCCCAGGCGGTCTCCCATCCAAGTACTAACCAGGCCCGACCCTGCTTGGCTTACGAGATCAGACGAGAGCGGGCGTGCTCAGGGTGGCGTGGCCGTAAGCGAGTGCTGACTTGATTCGAGAGACACTTCAAAACTAATGTGGCAACGCCATGCCATGGGAGAACGCTTACAGAAAGGACGCATTCATGGGAAAAATGACATAAATAATTAATTAATTTAATTCTTACAGCACCAGGTATTCCCAGGCGGTCTCCCATCCAAGTACTAACCAGGACCGACCCTGCTTGGCTTCCGAGATCAGACGAGAGCGGGCGTGCTCAGGGTGGTGTGGCCGTAAACGAGTGCTGACTCGATTCGAGAGACACTTCAAGGCTAATGTGGCAACGCAATGACATCGGTAAATGGTTACAGAAAGGACGCATTCATGGGAAAAAATGACATAAAAAAAATAATTAATTAATTAAATGCTTACAGCACCTGGTATTCCCAGGCGGTCTCCCATCCAAGTACTAACCAGGCCCGACCCTGCTTGGCTTCCGAGATCAGACGAGAGCGGGCGTGCTCAGGGTGGTGTGGCCGTAAGCGAGTGCTGACTCGATTCGAGAGACACTTCAAGGCTAATGTGGCAACGCAATGACATCGGTAAATGGTTACAGAAAGGACGCATTCATGGGAAAATATGACATAAATAAATATTTAATTAATTAAATGCTTACAGCACCTGGTATTCCCAGGCGGTCTCCCATCCAAGTACTAACCAGGCCCGACCCTGCTTGGCTTCCGACATCAGACGAGAGCGGGCGTGCTCAGGGTGGTGTGGCCGTAAGCGAGTGCTGACTCGCTTCGATAGACACTTCAAGACTTATGTGGCAACGCCATGACATCAGTGAACGCTTACAGAAAGATCGCATTCATGGGAAAAAATGACATAAAAAAATAATTAATTAATTAAATGCTTAGAGCACCAGGTATTCCCAGGCGGTCTCCCATCCAAGTACTAACCAGGCCCGACCCTGCTTGGCTTACGAGATCAGACGAGAGCGGGCGTGCTCAGGGTGGCGTGGCCGTAAGCGAGTGCTGACTTGGTTCGAGAGACACTTCAAAACTAATGTGGCAACGCCATGCCATGGGAGAACGCTTACAGAAAGGACGCATTCATGGGAAAAATGACATAAACAATTAATTAATTTAATTCTTACAGCACCAGGTATTCCCAGGCGGTCTCCCATCCAAGTACTAACCAGGCCCGACCCTGCTTGGCTTCCAAGATCAGACGAGAGCGGGCGTGCTCAGGGTGGTGTGGCCGTAAACGAGTGCTGACTCGATTCGAGAGACACTTCAAGGCTAATGTGGCAACGCAATGACATCGGTAAATGGTTACAGAAAGGACGCATTCATAGGAAAAAATGACATAAAAAAATAATTAATTAATTAAATGCTTACAGCACCTGGTATTCCGAGGCGGTCTCCCATCCAAGTACTAACCAGGCCCGACCCTGCTTGGCTTCCGAGATCAGACGAGAGCGGGCGTGCTCAGGGTGGTGTGGCCGTAAGCGAGTGCTGACTCGCTTCGATAGACACTTCAAGACTTATGTGGCAACGCCATGACATCGGTGAACACTTACAGAAAGATCGCATTCATGGGAAAAAATGACATAAAAAAATAATTAATTAATTAAATGCTTACAGCACCTGGTATTCCCAGGCGGTCTCCCATCCAAGTACTAACCAGGCCCGACCCTGCTTGGCTTACGAGATCAGACGAGAACGGGCGTGCTCAGGGTGGTGTGGCCGTAAGCGAGTGCTGACTCGATTCGAGAGACACTTCAAGGCTAATGTGGCAACGCAATGACATCGGTAAATGGTTACAGAAAGGACGCATTCATGGGAAAAAATGACATAAAAAAATTAATTAATTAATTAATTGCTTACAGCACCTGGTATTCCCAGGCGGTCTCCCATCCAAGAACTAACCAGGCCCGACCCTGCTTGGCTTCCGAGATCAGACGAGAGCGGGCGTGCTCAGGGTGGTGTGGCCGTAAGCGAGTGCTGACTCGCTTCGATAGACACTTCAAGACTTATGTGGCAACGCCATGACATCAGTGAACGCTTACAGAAAGGTCGCATTCATGGGAAAAAATGACATAAAAAAATAATTAATTAATTAAATGCTTACAGCACCTGGTATTCCCAGGCGGTCTCCCATCCAAGTACTAACCAGGCCCGACCCTGCTTGGCTTCCGAGATCAGACGAGAGCGGGCGTGCTCAGGGTGGTGTGGCCGTAAGCGAGTGCTGACTCGATTCGAGAGACACTTCAAGGCTAATGTGGCAACGCAATGACATCGGTAAATGGTTACAGAAAGGACGCATTCATGGGAAAAAATGACATAAAAAAATTTATTAATTAATTAAATGCTTACAGCACCTGGTATTCCCAGGCGGTCTCCCATCCAAGTACTAACCAGGCCCGACCCTGCTTGGCTTCCGAGATCAGACGAGAGCGGGCGTGCTCAGGGTGGTGTGGCCGTAAACGAGTGCAGACTTGATTCGAGAGACACTTCAAAACTAATGTGGCAACGCCATGCCATGGGAGAACGCTTACAGAAAGGACGCATTCATGGGAAAAAATGACATAAAAAAATAATTAATTAATTAAATGCTTAGAGCACCTGGTATTCCCAGGCGGTCTCCCATCCAAGTACTAACCAGGCCCGACCCTGCTTGGCTTACGAGATCAGACGAGAGCGGGCGTGCTCAGGGTGGCGTGGCCGTAAACGAGTGCTGACTTGATTCGAGAGACACTTCAAAACTAATGTGGCAACGCCATGCCATGGGAGAACGCTTACAGAAAGGACGCATTCATGGGAAAAATGACATAAATAATTAATTAATTTAATTCTTACATCACCAGGTATTCCCAGGCGGTCTCCCATCCAAGTACTAACCAGGACCGACCCTGCTTGGCTTACGAGATCAGACGAGAGCGGGCGTGCTCAGGGTGGCGTGGCCGTAAGCGAGTGCTGACTTGATTCGAGAGACACTTCAAAACTAATGTGGCAACGCCATGCCATGGGAGAACGCTTACAGAAAGGACGCATTCATGGGAAAAATGACATAAATAATTAATTAATTTAATTCTTACAGCACCAGGTATTCCCAGGCGGTCTCCCATCCAAGTACTAACCAGGCCCGACCCTGCTTGGCTTCCGAGATCAGACGAGAGCGGGCGTGCTCAGGGTGGTGTGGCCGTAAACGAGTGCTGACTCGATTCGAGAGACACTTCAAGGCTAATGTGGCAACGCAATGACATCGGTAAATGGTTACAGAAAGGACGCATTCATGGGAAAAAATGACATAAAAAAAATAATTAATTAATTAAATGCTTACAGCACCTGGTATTCCCAGGCGGTCTCCCATCCAAGTACTAACCAGGCCCGACCCTGCTTGGCTTCCGAGATCAGACGAGAGCGGGCGTGCTCAGGGTGGTGTGGCCGTAAGCGAGTGCTGACTCGCTTCGATAGACACTTCAAGACTTATGTGGCAACGCCATGACATCGGTGAACACTTACAGAAAGATCGCATTCATGGGAAAAAATGACATAAAAAAATAATTAATTAATTAAATGCTTACAGCACCTGGTATTCCCAGGCGGTCTCCCATCCAAGTACTAACCAGGCCCGACCCTGCTTGGCTTACGAGATCAGACGAGAACGGGCGTGCTCAGGGTGGTGTGGCCGTAAGCGAGTGCTGACTCGATTCGAGAGACACTTCAAGGCTAATGTGGCAACGCAATGACATCGGTAAATGGTTACAGAAAGGACGCATTCATGGGAAAAAATGACATTAAAAAAATAATTAATTAATTAATTGCTTACAGCACCTGGTATTCCCAGGCGGTCTCCCATCCAAGTACTAACCAGGCCCGACCCTGCTTGGCTTCCGAGATCAGACGAGAGCGGGCGTGCTCAGGGTGGTGTGGCCGTAAGCGAGTGCTGACTCGCTTCGATAGACACTTCAAGACTTATGTGGCAACGCCATGACATCAGTGAACGCTTACAGAAAGGTCGCATTCATGGGAAAAAATGACATAAAAAAATAATTAATTAATTAAATGCTTACAGCACCTGGTATTCCCAGGCGGTCTCCCATCCAAGTACTAACCAGGCCCGACCCTGCTTGGCTTCCGAGATCAGACGAGAGCGGGCGTGCTCAGGGTGGTGTGGCCGTAAGCGAGTGCTGACTCGATTCGAGAGACACTTCAAGGCTAATGTGGCAACGCAATGACATCGGTAAATGGTTACAGAAAGGACGCATTCATGGGAAAAATGACATAAAAAAATTTATTAATTAATTAAATGCTTACAGCACCTGGTATTCCCAGGCGGTCTCCCATCCAAGTACTAACCAGGCCCGACCCTGCTTGGCTTCCGAGATCAGACGAGAGCGGGCGTGCTCAGGGTGGTGTGGCCGTAAGCGAGTGCAGACTTGATTCGAGAGACACTTCAAAACTAATGTGGCAACGCCATGCCATGGGAGAACGCTTAAAGAAAGGACGCATTCATGGGAAAAAATGACATAAAAAAATAATTAATTAATTAAATGCTTAGAGCACTTGGTATTCCCAGGCGGTCTCCCATCCAAGTACTAACCAGGCCCGACCCTGCTTGGCTTACGAGATCAGACGAGAGCGGGCGTGCTCAGGGTGGCGTGGCCGTAAGCGAGTGCTGACTTGATTCGAGAGACACTTCAAAACTAATGTGGCAACGCCATGCCATGGGAGAACGCTTACAGAAAGGACGCATTCATGGGAAAAATGACATAAATAATTAATTAATTTAATTCTTACAGCACCAGGTATTCCCAGGCGGTCTCCCATCCAAGTACTAACCAGGCCCGACCCTGCTTGGCTTCCGAGATCAGACGAGAGCGGGCGTGCTCAGGGTGGTGTGGCCGTAAACGAGTGCTGACTCGATTCGAGAGACACTTCAAGGCTAATGTGGCAACGCAATGACATCGGTAAATGGTTACAGAAAGGACGCATTCATGGGAAAAAATGACATAAAAAAAATAATTAATTAATTAAATGCTTACAGCACCTGGTATTCCCAGGCGGTCTCCCATCCAAGTACTAACCAGGCCCGACCCTGCTTGGCTTCCGAGATCAGACGAGAGCGGGCGTGCTCAGGGTGGTGTGGCCGTAAGCGAGTGCTGACTCGATTCGAGAGACACTTCAAGGCTAATGTGGCAACGCAATGACATCGGTAAATGGTTACAGAAAGGACGCATTCATGGGAAAATATGACATAAATAAATATTTAATTAATTAAATGCTTACAGCACCTGGTATTCCCAGGCGGTCTCCCATCCAAGTACTAACCAGGCCCGACCCTGCTTGGCTTCCGACATCAGACGAGAGCGGGCGTGCTCAGGGTGGTGTGGCCGTAAGCGAGTGCTGACTCGCTTCGATAGACACTTCAAGACTTATGTGGCAACGCCATGACATCAGTGAACGCTTACAGAAAGATCGCATTCATGGGAAAAAATGACATAAAAAAATAATTAATTAATTAAATGCTTAGAGCACCAGGTATTCCCAGGCGGTCTCCCATCCAAGTACTAACCAGGCCCGACCCTGCTTGGCTTACGAGATCAGACGAGAGCGGGCGTGCTCAGGGTGGCGTGGCCGTAAGCGAGTGCTGACTTGATTCGAGAGACACTTCAAAACTAATGTGGCAACGCCATGCCATGGGAGAACGCTTACAGAAAGGACGCATTCATGGGAAAAATGACATAAATAATTAATTAATTTAATTCTTACAGCCCCAGGTATTCCGAGGCGGTCTCCCATCCAAGTACTAACCAGGCCCGACCCTGCTTGGCTTCCAAGATCAGACGAGAGCGGGCGTGCTCAGGGTGGTGTGGCCGTAAACGAGTGCTGACTCGATTCGAGAGACACTTCAAGGCTAATGTGGCAACGCAATGACATCGGTAAATGGTTACAGAAAGGACGCATTCATGGGAAAAAATGACATAAAAAAAATAATTAATTAATTAAATGCTTACAGCACCTGGTATTCCCAGGCGGTCTCCCATCCAAGTACTAACCAGGCCCGACCCTGCTTGGCTTCCGAGATCAGACGAGAGCGGGCGTGCTCAGGGTGGTGTGGCCGTAAGCGAGTGCTGACTCGATTCGAGAGACACTTCAAGGCTAATGTGGCAACGCAATGACATCGGTAAATGGTTACAGAAAGGACGCATTCATGGGAAAATATGACATAAATAAATATTTAATTAATTAAATGCTTACAGCACCTGGTATTCCCAGGCGGTCTCCCATCCAAGTACTAACCAGGCCCGACCCTGCTTGGCTTCCGAGATCAGACGAGAGCGGGCGTGCTCAGGGTGGTGTGGCCGTAAGCGAGTGCTGACTCGCTTCGATAGACACTTCAAGACTTATGTGGCAACGCCATGACATCGGTGAACACTTACAGAAAGATCGCATTCATGGGAAAAAATGACATAAAAAAATAATTAATTAATTAAATGCTTACAGCACCTGGTATTCCCAGGCGGTCTCCCATCCAAGTACTAACCAGGCCCGACCCTGCTTGGCTTACGAGATCAGACGAGAACGGGCGTGCTCAGGGTGGTGTGGCCGTAAGCGAGTGCTGACTCGATTCGAGAGACACTTCAAGGCTAATGTGGCAACGCAATGACATCGGTAAATGGTTACAGAAAGGACGCATTCATGGGAAAAAATGACATAAAAAAATTAATTAATTAATTAATTGCTTACAGCACCTGGTATTCCCAGGCGGTCTCCCATCCAAGAACTAACCAGGCCCGACCCTGCTTGGCTTCCGAGATCAGACGAGAGCGGGCGTGCTCAGGGTGGTGTGGCCGTAAGCGAGTGCTGACTCGCTTCGATAGACACTTCAAGACTTATGTGGCAACGCCATGACATCAGTGAACGCTTACAGAAAGGTCGCATTCATGGGAAAAAATGACATAAAAAAATAATTAATTAATTAAATGCTTACAGCACCTGGTATTCCCAGGCGGTCTCCCATCCAAGTACTAACCAGGCCCGACTCTGCTTGGCTTCCGAGATCAGACGAGAGCGGGCGTGCTCAGGGTGGTGTGGCCGTAAGCGAGTGCTGACTCGATTCGAGAGACACTTCAAGGCTAATGTGGCAACGCAATGACATCGGTAAATGGTTACAGAAAGGACGCATTCATGGGAAAAAATGACATAAAAAAAATTATTAATTAATTAAATGCTTACAGCACCTGGTATTCCCAGGCGGTCTCCCATCCAAGTACTAACCAGGCCCGACCCTGCTTGGCTTCCGAGATCAGACGAGAGCGGGCGTGCTCAGGGTGGTGTGGCCGTAAGCGAGTGCAGACTTGATTCGAGAGACACTTCAAAACTAATGTGGCAACGCCATGCCATGGGAGAACGCTTACAGAAAGGACGCATTCATGGGAAAAAATGACATAAAAAAATAATTAATTAATTAAATGCTTAGAGCACCTGGTATTCCCAGGCGGTCTCCCATCCAAGTACTAACCAGGCCCGACCCTGCTTGGCTTACGAGATCAGACGAGAGCGGGCGTGCTCAGGGTGGCGTGGCCGTAAACGAGTGCTGACTTGATTCGAGAGACACTTCAAAACTAATGTGGCAACGCCATGCCATGGGAGAACGCTTACAGAAAGGACGCATTCATGGGAAAAATGACATAAATAATTAATTAATTTAATTCTTACAGCACCAGGTATTCCCAGGCGGTCTCCCATCCAAGTACTAACCAGGCCCGACCCTGCTTGGCTTCCGAGATCAGACGAGAGCGGGCGTGCTCAGGGTGGTGTGGCCGTAAACGAGTGCTGACTCGATTCGAGAGACACTTCAAGGCTAATGTGGCAACGCAATGACATCGGTAAATGGTTACAGAAAGGACGCATTCATGGGAAAAAATGACATAAAAAAAATAATTAATTAATTAAATGCTTACAGCACCTGGTATTCCCAGGCGGTCTCCCATCCAAGTACTAACCAGGCCCGACCCTGCTTGGCTTCCGAGATCAGACGAGAGCGGGCGTGCTCAGGGTGGTGTGGCCGTAAGCGAGTGCTGACTCGATTCGAGAGACACTTCAAGGCTAATGTGGCAACGCAATGACATCGGTAAATGGTTACAGAAAGGACGCATTCATGGGAAAATATGACATAAATAAATATTTAATTAATTAAATGCTTACAGCACCTGGTATTCCCAGGCGGTCTCCCATCCAAGTACTAACCAGGCCCGACCCTGCTTGGCTTCCGACATCAGACGAGAGCGGGCGTGCTCAGGGTGGTGTGGCCGTAAGCGAGTGCTGACTCGCTTCGATAGACACTTCAAGACTTATGTGGCAACGCCATGACATCAGTGAACGCTTACAGAAAGATCGCATTCATGGGAAAAAATGACATAAAAAAATAATTAATTAATTAAATGCTTAGAGCACCAGGTATTCCCAGGCGGTCTCCCATCCAAGTACTAACCAGGCCCGACCCTGCTTGGCTTACGAGATCAGACGAGAGCGGGCGTGCTCAGGGTGGCGTGGCCGTAAGCGAGTGCTGACTTGATTCGAGAGACACTTCAAAACTAATGTGGCAACGCCATGCCATGGGAGAACGCTTACAGAAAGGACGCATTCATGGGAAAAATGACATAAATAATTAATTAATTTAATTCTTACAGCACCAGGTATTCCCAGGCGGTCTCCCATCCAAGTACTAACCAGGCCCGACCCTGCTTGGCTTCCGAGATCAGACGAGAGCGGGCGTGCTCAGGGTGGTGTGGCCGTAAACGAGTGCTGACTCGATTCGAGAGACACTTCAAGGCTAATGTGGCAACGCAATGACATCGGTAAATGGTTACAGAAAGGACGCATTCATGGGAAAAAATGACATAAAAAAAATAATTAATTAATTAAATGCTTACAGCACCTGGTATTCCCAGGCGGTCTCCCATCCAAGTACTAACCAGGCCCGACCCTGCTTGGCTTCCGAGATCAGACGAGAGCGGGCGTGCTCAGGGTGGTGTGGCCGTAAGCGAGTGCTGACTCGATTCGAGAGACACTTAAAGGCTAATGTGGCAACGCAATGACATCGGTAAATGGTTACAGAAAGGACGCATTCATGGGAAAATATGACATAAATAAATATTTAATTAATTAAATGCTTACAGCACCTGGTATTCCCAGGCGGTCTCCCATCCAAGTACTAACCAGGCCCGACCCTGCTTGGCTTCCGAGATCAGACGAGAGCGGGCGTGCTCAGGGTGGTGTGGCCGTAAGCGAGTGCTGACTCGCTTCGATAGACACTTCAAGACTTATGTGGCAACGCCATGACATCGGTGAACACTTACAGAAAGATCGCATTCATGGGAAAAAATGACATAAAAAAATAATTAATTAATTAAATGCTTACAGCACCTGGTATTCCCAGGCGGTCTCCCATCCAAGTACTAACCAGGCCCGACCCTGCTTGGCTTACGAGATCAGACGAGAACGGGCGTGCTCAGGGTGGTGTGGCCGTAAGCGAGTGCTGACTCGATTCGAGAGACACTTCAAGGCTAATGTGGCAACGCAATGACATCGGTAAATGGTTACAGAAAGGACGCATTCATGGGAAAATATGACATAAATAAATATTTAATTAATTAAATGCTTACAGCACCTGGTATTCCCAGGCGGTCTCCCATCCAAGTACTAACCAGGCCCGACCCTGCTTGGCTTCCGAGATCAGACGAGAGCGGGCGTGCTCAGGGTGGTGTGGCCGTAAGCGAGTGCTGACTCGCTTCGATAGACACTTCAAGACTTATGTGGCAACGCCATGACATCGGTGAACACTTACAGAAAGATCGCATTCATGGGAAAAAATGACATAAAAAAAATAATTAATTAATTAAATGCTTACAGCACCTGGTATTCCCAGGCGGTCTCCCATCCAAGTACTAACCAGGCCCGACCCTGCTTGGCTTCCGAGATCAGACGAGAGCGGGCGTGCTCAGGGTGGTGTGGCCGTAAGCGAGTGCTGACTCGCTTCGATAGACACTTCAAGACTTATGTGGCAACGCCATGACATCGGTGAACACTTACAGAAAGATCGCATTCATGGGAAAAAATGACATAAAAAAATAATTAATTAATTAAATGCTTACAGCACCTGGTATTCCCAGGCGGTCTCCCATCCAAGTACTAACCAGGCCCGACCCTGCTTGGCTTACGAGATCAGACGAGAACGGGCGTGCTCAGGGTGGTGTGGCCGTAAGCGAGTGCTGACTCGATTCGAGAGACACTTCAAGGCTAATGTGGCAACGCAATGACATCGGTAAATGGTTACAGAAAGGACGCATTCATGGGAAAAAATGACATTAAAAAAATAATTAATTAATTAATTGCTTACAGCACCTGGTATTCCCAGGCGGTCTCCCATCCAAGTACTAACCAGGCCCGACCCTGCTTGGCTTCCGAGATCAGACGAGAGCGGGCGTGCTCAGGGTGGTGTGGCCGTAAGCGAGTGCTGACTCGCTTCGATAGACACTTCAAGACTTATGTGGCAACGCCATGACATCAGTGAACGCTTACAGAAAGGTCGCATTCATGGGAAAAAATGACATAAAAAAATAATTAATTAATTAAATGCTTACAGCACCTGGTATTCCCAGGCGGTCTCCCATCCAAGTACTAACCAGGCCCGACCCTGCTTGGCTTCCGAGATCAGACGAGAGCGGGCGTGCTCAGGGTGGTGTGGCCGTAAGCGAGTGCTGACTCGATTCGAGAGACACTTCAAGGCTAATGTGGCAACGCAATGACATCGGTAAATGGTTACAGAAAGGACGCATTCATGGGAAAAAATGACATAAAAAAATTTATTAATTAATTAAATGCTTACAGCACCTGGTATTCCCAGGCGGTCTCCCATCCAAGTACTAACCAGGCCCGACCCTGCTTGGCTTCCGAGATCAGACGAGAGCGGGCGTGCTCAGGGTGGTGTGGCCGTAAGCGAGTGCAGACTTGATTCGAGAGACACTTCAAAACTAATGTGGCAACGCCATGCCATGGGAGAACGCTTACAGAAAGGACGCATTCATGGGAAAAAATGACATAAAAAAATAATTAATTAATTAAATGCTTAGAGCACCTGGTATTCCCAGGCGGTCTCCCATCCAAGTACTAACCAGGCCCGACCCTGCTTGGCTTACGAGATCAGACGAGAGCGGGCGTGCTCAGGGTGGCGTGGCCGTAAGCGAGTGCTGACTCGCTTCGATAGACACTTCAAGACTTATGTGGCAACGCCATGACATCAGTGAACGCTTACAGAAAGGTCGCATTCATGGGAAAAAATGACATAAAAAAATAATTAATTAATTAAATGCTTACAGCACCTGGTATTCCCAGGCGGTCTCCCATCCAAGTACTAACCAGGCCCGACCCTGCTTGGCTTCCGAGATCAGACGAGAGCGGGCGTGCTCAGGGTGGTGTGGCCGTAAGCGAGTGCTGACTCGATTCGAGAGACACTTCAAGGCTAATGTGGCAACGCAATGACATCGGTAAATGGTTACAGAAAGGACGCATTCATGGGAAAAAATGACATAAAAAAAATTATTAATTAATTAAATGCTTACAGCGCCTGGTATTCCCAGGCGGTCTCCCATCCAAGTACTAACCAGGCCCGACCCTGCTTGGCTTCCGAGATCAGACGAGAGCGGGCGTGCTCAGGGTGGTGTGGCCGTAAGCGAGTGCAGACTTGATTCGAGAGACACTTCAAAACTAATGTGGCAACGCCATGCCATGGGAGAACGCTTTCAGAAAGGACGCATTCATGGGAAAATATGACATAAATAAATATTTAATTAATTAAATGCTTACAGCACCTGGTATTCCCAGGCGGTCTCCCATCCAGGTACTAACCAGGCCCGACCCTGCTTGGCTTCCGAGATCAGACGAGAGCGGGCGTGCTCAGGGTGGTGTGGCCGTAAGCGAGTGCCGACTCGAATCGACAGACACTTCAAGACTTATGTGGCAACGCCATGACATCAGTGAACGCTTACAGAAAGAACGCATTCATGGGAAAAAATGACATAAATAAATATTTAATTAATTAAATGCTTACAGCACCTGGTATTCCCAGGCAATCTCCCATCCAAGTACTAACCAGGCCCGACCCTGCTTGGCTTCCGAGATCAGACGAGAGCGGGCGTGCTCAGGGTGGTGTGGCCGCAAGCGAGTGCTGACTTGATTCGAGAGACACTTCAAAACTAATGTGGCAACGCCATGCCATGGGAGAACGCTTACAGAAAGGACGCATTCATGGGAAAAATGACATAAATAATTAATTAATTTAATTCTTACAGCACCAGGTATTCCCAGGCGGTCTCCCATCCAAGTACTAACCAGGCCCGACCCTGCTTGGCTTCCGAGATCAGACGAGAGCGGGCGTGCTCAGGGTGGTGTGGCCGTAAACGAGTGCTGACTCGATTCGAGAGACACTTCAAGGCTAATGTGGCAACGCAATGACATCGGTAAATGGTTACAGAAAGGACGCATTCATGGGAAAAAATGACATAAAAAAAATAATTAATTAATTAAATGCTTACAGCACCTGGTATTCCCAGGCGGTCTCCCATCCAAGTACTAACCAGGCCCGACCCTGCTTGGCTTCCGAGATCAGACGAGAGCGGGCGTGCTCAGGGTGGTGTGGCCGTAAGCGAGTGCTGACTCGATTCGAGAGACACTTCAAGGCTAATGTGGCAACGTAATGACATCGGTAAATGGTTACAGAAAGGACGCATTCATGGGAAAATATGACATAAATAAATATTTAATTAATTAAATGCTTACAGCACCTGGTATTCCCAGGCGGTCTCCCATCCAAGTACTAACCAGGCCCGACCCTGCTTGGCTTCCGAGATCAGACGAGAGCGGGCGTGCTCAGGGTGGTGTGGCCGTAAGCGAGTGCTGACTCGCTTCGATAGACACTTCAAGACTTATGTGGCAACACCATGACATCGGTGAACGCTTACAGAAAGATCGCATTCATGGGAAAAAATGACATAAAAAAATAATTAATTAATTAAATGCTTACAGCACCTGGTATTCCCAGGCGGTCTCCCATCCAAGTACTAACCAGGCCCGACCCTGCTTGGCTTACGAGATCAGACGTGCTCAGGGTGGTGTGGCCGTAAGCGAGTGCTGACTCGATTCGAGAGACACTTCAAGGCTAATGTGGCAACGCAATGACATCGGTAAATGGTTACAGAAAGGACGCATTCATGGGAAAAAATGACATAAAAAAAATAATTAATTAATTAAATGCTTACAGCACCTGGTATTCCCAGGCGGTCTCCCATCCAAGTACTAACCAGGCCCGACCCTGCTTGGCTTCCGAGATCAGACGAGAGCGGGCGTGCTCAGGGTGGTGTGGCCGTAAGCGAGTGCTGACTCGCTTCGATAGACACTTCAAGACTTATGTGGCAACGCCATGACATCAGTGAACGCTTACAGAAAGGTCGCATTCATGGGAAAAAATGACATAAAAAAATAATTAATTAATTAAATGCTTACAGCACCTGGTATTCCCAGGCGGTCTCCCATCCAAGTACTAACCAGGCCCGACCCTGCTTGGCTTCCGAGATCAGACGAGAGCGGGCGTGCTCAGGGTGGTGTGGCCGTAAGCGAGTGCTGACTCGATTCGAGAGACACTTTAAGGCTAATGTGGCAACGCAATGACATCGGTAAATGGTTACAGAAAGGACGCATTCATGGGAAAAAATGACATAAAAAAAATTATTAATTAATTAAATGCTTACAGCACCTGGTATTCCCAGGCGGTCTCCCATCCAAGTACTAACCAGGCCCGACCCTGCTTGGCTTCCGAGATCAGACGAGAGCGGGCGTGCTCAGGGTGGTGTGGCCGTAAGCGAGTGCAGACTTGATCCGAGAGACACTTCAAAACTAATGTGGCAACGCCATGCCATGGGAGAACGCTTACAGAAAGGACGCATTCATGGGAAAAAATGACATAAAAAAATAATTAATTAATTAAATGCTTAGAGCACCTGGTATTCCCAGGCGGTCTCCCATCCAAGTACTAACCAGGCCCGACCCTGCTTGGCTTACGAGATCAGACGAGAGCGGGCGTGCTCAGGGTGGCGTGGCCGTAAGCGAGTGCTGACTTGATTCGAGAGACACTTCAAAACTAATGTGGCAACGCCATGCCATGGGAGAACGCTTACAGAAAGGACGCATTCATGGGAAAAATGACATAAATAATTAATTAATTTAATTCTTACAGCACCAGGTATTCCCAGGCGGTCTCCCATCCAAGTACTAACCAGGCCCGACCCTGCTTGGCTTCCGAGATCAGACGAGAGCGGGCGTGCTCAGGGTGGTGTGGCCGTAAACGAGTGCTGACTCGATTCGAGAGACACTTCAAGGCTAATGTGGCAACGCAATGACATCGGTAAATGGTTACAGAAAGGACGCATTCATGGGAAAATATGACATAAATAAATATTTAATTAATTAAATGCTTACAGCACCTGGTATTCCCAGGCGGTCTCCCATCCAAGTACTAACCAGGCCCGACCCTGCTTGGCTTCCGACATCAGACGAGAGCGGGCGTGCTCAGGGTGGTGTGGCCGTAAGAGAGTGCTGACTCGCTTCGATAGACACTTCAAGACTTATGTGGCAACGCCATGACATCAGTGAACGCTTACAGAAAGATCGCATTCATGGGAAAAAATGACATAAAAAAATAATTAATTAATTAAATGCTTAGAGCACCTGGTATTCCCAGGCGGTCTCCCATCCAAGTACTAACCAGGCCCGACCCTGCTTGGCTTACGAGATCAGACGAGAGCGGGCGTGCTCAGGGTGGCGTGGCCGTAAGCGAGTGCTGACTTGATTCGAGAGACACTTCAAAACTAATGTGGCAACGCCATGCCATGGGAGAACGCTTACAGAAAGGACGCATTCATGGGAAAAATGACATAAATAATTAATTAATTTAATTCTTACAGCACCAGGTATTCCCAGGCGGTCTCCCATCCAAGTACTAACCAGGCCCGACCCTGCTTGGCTTCCGAGATCAGACGAGAGCGGGCGTGCTCAGGGTGGTGTGGCCGTAAACGAGTGCTGACTCGATTCGAGAGACACTTCAAGGCTAATGTGGCAACGCAATGACATCGGTAAATGGTTACAGAAAGAACGCATTCATGGGAAAAAATGACATAAAAAAAATAATTAATTAATTAAATGCTTACAGCACCTGGTATTCCCAGGCGGTCTCCCATCCAAGTACTAACCAGGCCCGACCCTGCTTGGCTTCCGAGATCAGACGAGAGCGGGCGTGCTCAGGGTGGTGTGGCCGTAAGCGAGTGCTGACTCGATTCGAGAGACACTTCAAGGCTAATGTGGCAACGCAATGACATCGGTAAATGGTTACAGAAAGGATGCATTCATGGGAAAAAATGACATAAAAAAAAAAAAAATTAATTAATTAAATGCTTACAGCACCTGGTATTCCCAGGCGGTCTCCCATCCAAGTACTAACCAGGCCCGACCCTGCTTGGCTTCCGAGATCAGACGAGAGCGGGCGTGCTCAGGGTGGTGTGGCCGTAAGCGAGTGCTGACTCGATTCGAGAGACACTTCAAGGCTAATGTGGCAACGCAATGACATCGGTAAATGGTTACAGAAAGGACGCATTCATGGGAAAATATGACATAAATAAATATTTAATTAATTAAATGCTTACAGCACCTGGTATTCCCAGGCGGTCTCCCATCCAAGTACTAACCAGGCCCGACCCTGCTTGGCTTCCGAGATCAGACGAGAGCGGGCGTGCTCAGGGTGGTGTGGCCGTAAGCGAGTGCTGACTCGCTTCGATAGACACTTCAAGACTTATGTGGCAACGCCATGACATCGGTGAACACTTACAGAAAGATCGCATTCATGGGAAAAAATGACATAAAAAAATAATTAATTAATTAAATGCTTACAGCACCTGGTATTCCCAGGCGGTCTCCCATCCAAGTACTAACCAGGCCCGACCCTGCTTGGCTTACGAGATCAGACGAGAACGGGCGTGCTCAGGGTGGTGTGGCCGTAAGCGAGTGCTGACTCGATTCGAGAGACACTTCAAGGCTAATGTGGCAACGCAATGACATCGGTAAATGGTTACAGAAAGGACGCATTCATGGGAAAAAATGACATAAAAAAATTAATTAATTAATTAATTAATTGCTTACAGCACCTGGTATTCCCAGGCGGTCTCCCATCCAAGAACTAACCAGGCCCGACCCTGCTTGGCTTCCGAGATCAGACGAGAGCGGGCGTGCTCAGGGTGGTGTGGCCGTAAGCGAGTGCTGACTCGCTTCGATAGACACTTCAAGACTTATGTGGCAACGCCATGACATCAGTGAACGCTTACAGAAAGGTCGCATTCATGGGAAAAAATGACATAAAAAAATAATTAATTAATTAAATGCTTACAGCACCTGGTATTCCCAGGCGGTCTCCCATCCAAGTACTAACCAGGCCCGACCCTGCTTGGCTTCCGAGATCAGACGAGAGCAGGCGTGCTCAGGGTGGTGTGGCCGTAAGCGAGTGCTGACTCGATTCGAGAGACACTTCAAGGCTAATGTGGCAACGCAATGACATCGGTAAATGGTTACAGAAAGGACGCATTCATGGGAAAAAATGACATAAAAAAATTTATTAATTAATTAAATGCTTACAGCACCTGGTATTCCCAGGCGGTCTCCCATCCAAGTACTAACCAGGCCCGACCCTGCTTGGCTTCCGAGATCAGACGAGAGCGGGCGTGCTCAGGGTGGTGTGGCCGTAAACGAGTGCAGACTTGATTCGAGAGACACTTCAAAACTAATGTGGCAACGCCATGCCATGGGAGAACGCTTACAGAAAGGACGCATTCATGGGAAAAAATGACATAAAAAAATAATTAATTAATTAAATGCTTAGAGCACCTGGTATTCCCAGGCGGTCTCCCATCCAAGTACTAACCAGGCCCGACCCTGCTTGGCTTACGAGATCAGACGAGAGCGGGCGTGCTCAGGGTGGCGTGGCCGTAAACGAGTGCTGACTTGATTCGAGAGACACTTCAAAACTAATGTGGCAACGCCATGCCATGGGAGAACGCTTACAGAAAGGACGCATTCATGGGAAAAATGACATAAATAATTAATTAATTTAATTCTTACAGCACCAGGTATTCCCAGGCGGTCTCCCATCCAAGTACTAACCAGGCCCGACCCTGCTTGGCTTCCGAGATCAGACGAGAGCGGGCGTGCTCAGGGTGGTGTGGCCGTAAACGAGTGCTGACTCGATTCGAGAGACACTTCAAGGCTAATGTGGCAACGCAATGACATCGGTAAATGGTTACAGAAAGGACGCATTCATGGGAAAAAATGACATAAAAAAAATAATTAATAAATTAAATGCTTACAGCACCTGGTATTCCCAGGCGGTCTCCCATCCAAGTACTAACCAGGCCCGACCCTGCTTGGCTTCCGAGATCAGACGAGAGCGGGCGTGCTCAGGGTGGTGTGGCCGTAAGCGAGTGCTGACTCGATTCGAGAGACACTTCAAGGCTAATGTGGCAACGCAATGACATCGGTAAATGGTTACAGAAAGGACGCATTCATGGGAAAATATGACATAAATAAATATTTAATTAATTAAATGCTTACAGCACCTGGTATTCCCAGGCGGTCTCCCATCCAAGTACTAACCAGGCCCGACCCTGCTTGGCTTCCGACATCAGACGAGAGCGGGCGTGCTCAGGGTGGTGTGGCCGTAAGCGAGTGCTGACTCGCTTCGATAGACACTTCAAGACTTATGTGGCAACGCCATGACATCAGTGAACGCTTACAGAAAGATCGCATTCATGGGAAAAAATGACATAAAAAAATAATTAATTAATTAAATGCTTAGAGCACCAGGTATTCCCAGGCGGTCTCCCATCCAAGTACTAACCAGGCCCGACCCTGCTTGGCTTACGAGATCAGACGAGAGCGGGCGTGCTCAGGGTGGCGTGGCCGTAAGCGAGTGCTGACTTGATTCGAGAGACACTTCAAAACTAATGTGGCAACGCCATGCCATGGGAGAACGCTTACAGAAAGGACGCATTCATGGGAAAAATGACATAAATAATTAATTAATTTAATTCTTACAGCACCAGGTATTCCCAGGCGGTCTCCCATCCAAGTACTAACCAGGCCCGACCCTGCTTGGCTTCCAAGATCAGACGAGAGCGGGCGTGCTCAGGGTGGTGTGGCCGTAAACGAGTGCTGACTCGATTCGAGAGACACTTCAAGGCTAATGTGGCAACGCAATGACATCGGTAAATGGTTACAGAAAGGACGCATTCATGGGAAAAAATGACATAAAAAAAATAATTAATTAATTAAATGCTTACAGCACCTGGTATTCCCAGGCGGTCTCCCATCCAAGTACTAACCAGGCCCGACCCTGCTTGGCTTCCGAGATCAGACGAGAGCGGGCGTGCTCAGGGTGGTGTGGCCGTAAGCGAGTGCTGACTCGATTCGAGAGACACTTCAAGGCTAATGTGGCAACGCAATGACATCGGTAAATGGTTACAGAAAGGACGCATTCATGGGAAAATATGACATAAATAAATATTTAATTAATTAAATGCTTACAGCACCTGGTATTCCCAGGCGGTCTCCCATCCAAGTACTAACCAGGCCCGACCCTGCTTGGCTTCCGAGATCAGACGAGAGCGGGCGTGCTCAGGGTGGTGTGGCCGTAAGCGAGTGCTGACTCGCTTCGATAGACACTTCAAGACTTATGTGGCAACGCCATGACATCGGTGAACACTTACAGAAAGATCGCATTCATGGGAAAAAATGACATAAAAAAATAATTAATTAATTAAATGCTTACAGCACCTGGTATTCCCAGGCGGTCTCCCATCCAAGTACTAACCAGGCCCGACCCTGCTTGGCTTACGAGATCAGACGAGAACGGGCGTGCTCAGGGTGGTGTGGCCGTAAGCGAGTGCTGACTCGATTCGAGAGACACTTCAAGGCTAATGTGGCAACGCAATGACATCGGTAAATGGTTACAGAAAGGACGCATTCATGGGAAAAAATGACATAAAAAAATTAATTAATTAATTAATTGCTTACAGCACCTGGTATTCCCAGGCGGTCTCCCATCCAAGAACTAACCAGGCCCGACCCTGCTTGGCTTCCGAGATCAGACGAGAGCGGGCGTGCTCAGGGTGGTGTGGCCGTAAGCGAGTGCTGACTCGCTTCGATAGACACTTCAAGACTTATGTGGCAACGCCATGACATCAGTGAACGCTTACAGAAAGGTCGCATTCATGGGAAAAAATGACATAAAAAAATAATTAATTAATTAAATGCTTACAGCACCTGGTATTCCCAGGCGGTCTCCCATCCAAGTACTAACCAGGCCCGACCCTGCTTGGCTTCCGAGATCAGACGAGAGCGGGCGTGCTCAGGGTGGTGTGGCCGTAAGCGAGTGCTGACTCGATTCGAGAGACACTTCAAGGCTAATGTGGCAACGCAATGACATCGGTAAATGGTTACAGAAAGGACGCATTCATGGGAAAAAATGACATAAAAAAAATTATTAATTAATTAAATGCTTACAGCACCTGGTATTCCCAGGCGGTCTCCCATCCAAGTACTAACCAGGCCCGACCCTGCTTGGCTTCCGAGATCAGACGAGAGCGGGCGTGCTCAGGGTGGTGTGGTCGTAAGCGAGTGCAGACTTGATTCGAGAGACACTTCAAAACTAATGTGGCAACGCCATGCCATGGGAGAACGCTTACAGAAAGGACGCATTCATGGGAAAAAATGACATAAAAAAATAATTAATTAATTAAATGCTTAGAGCACCTGGTATTCCCAGGCGGTCTCCCATCCAAGTACTAACCAGGCCCGACCCTGCTTGGCTTACGAGATCAGACGAGAGCGGGCGTGCTCAGGGTGGCGTGGCCGTAAACGAGTGCTGACTTGATTCGAGAGACACTTCAAAACTAATGTGGCAACGCCATGCCATGGGAGAACGCTTACAGAAAGGACGCATTCATGGGAAAAATGACATAAATAATTAATTAATTTAATTCTTACAGCACCAGGTATTCCCAGGCGGTCTCCCATCCAAGTACTAACCAGGCCCGACCCTGCTTGGCTTCCGAGATCAGACGAGAGCGGGCGTGGTCAGGGTGGTGTGGCCGTAAACGAGTGCGGACTCGATTCGAGAGACACTTCAAGGCTAATGTGGCAACGCAATGACATCGGTAAATGGTTACAGAAAGGACGCATTCATGGGAAAAAATGACATAAAAAAATAATTAATTAATTAAATGCTTACAGCACCTGGTATTCCCAGGCGGTCTCCCATCCAAGTACTAACCAGGCCCGACCCTGCTTGGCTTCCGAGATCAGACGAGAGCGGGCGTGCTCAGGGTGGTGTGGCCGTAAGCGAGTGCTGACTCGATTCGAGAGACACTTCAAGGCTAATGTGGCAACGCAATGACATCGGTAAATGGTTACAGAAAGGACGCATTCATGGGAAAATATGACATAAATAAATATTTAATTAATTAAATGCTTACAGCACCTGGTATTCCCAGGCGGTCTCCCATCCAAGTACTAACCAGGCCCGACCCTGCTTGGCTTCCGACATCAGACGAGAGCGGGCGTGCTCAGGGTGGTGTGGCCGTAAGCGAGTGCTGACTCGCTTCGATAGACACTTCAAGACTTATGTGGCAACGCCATGACATCAGTGAACGCTTACAGAAAGATCGCATTCATGGGAAAAAATGACATAAAAAAATAATTAATTAATTAAATGCTTAGAGCACCAGGTATTCCCAGGCGGTCTCCCATCCAAGTACTAACCAGGCCCGACCCTGCTTGGCTTACGAGATCAGACGAGAGCGGGCGTGCTCAGGGTGGCGTGGCCGTAAGCGAGTGCTGACTTGATTCGAGAGACACTTCAAAACTAATGTGGCAACGCCATGCCATGGGAGAACGCTTACAGAAAGGACGCATTCATGGGAAAAATGACATAAATAAATAATTAATTTAATTCTTACAGCACCAGGTATTCCCAGGCGGTCTCCCATCCAAGTACTAACCAGGCCCGACCCTGCTTGGCTTCCGAGATCAGACGAGAGCGGGCGTGCTCAGGGTGGTGTGGCCGTAAACGAGTGCTGACTCGATTCGAGAGACACTTCAAGGCTAATGTGGCAACGCAATGACATCGGTAAATGGTTACAGAAAGGACGCATTCATGGGAAAAAATGACATAAAAAAAATAATTAATTAATTAAATGCTTACAGCACCTGGTATTCCCAGGCGGTCTCCCATCCAAGTACTAACCAGGCCCGACCCTGCTTGGCTTCCGAGATCAGACGAGAGCGGGCGTGCTCAGGGTGGTGTGGCCGTAAGCGAGTGCTGACTCGATTCGAGAGACACTTAAAGGCTAATGTGGCAACGCAATGACATCGGTAAATGGTTACAGAAAGGACGCATTCATGGGAAAATATGACATAAATAAATATTTAATTAATTAAATGCTTACAGCACCTGGTATTCCCAGGCGGTCTCCCATCCAAGTACTAACCAGGCCCGACCCTGCTTGGCTTCCGAGATCAGACGAGAGCGGGCGTGCTCAGGGTGGTGTGGCCGTAAGCGAGTGCTGACTCGATTCGAGAGACACTTAAAGGCTAATGTGGCAACGCAATGACATCGGTAAATGGTTACAGAAAGGACGCATTCATGGGAAAATATGACATAAATAAATATTTAATTAATTAAATGCTTACAGCACCTGGTATTCCCAGGCGGTCTCCCATCCAAGTACTAACCAGGCCCGACCCTGCTTGGCTTCCGAGATCAGACGAGAGCGGGCGTGCTTTTTTTTTTTTTTTTTTTTTTTTTTTTTATTATAACAATCATATTCACACAATTACATAATTTCTATATATTGTTTAACATTACATATAACACAGTGAGAGTGCTTTTATAACAGAAAGACTTCTTTAAAAGTCTTTTGGCAGGCACAATCTTAAATCCCACCAAAAAGAAGAAAAAAACATCATTATAAAATATTTTAAAACATTTGAAAGTTCAACATATTTTTTCCACACTAAAACAGTCTCTTCCACATATTTAAAATATTATACAGATCAACCATAATCGTCAGGCATTTTCCAATTAAAATCTTCAAATATTATACCCACATCCTTAGTAAAAACATTATAAAACTCCTCCAACCTATTTTGCTCCTTAAAATAACAGTACAAATGCTTTAAGTACATCTCAACTTTTCTTTTAAACACTATTTCAACATCCATAACAGTATTTTCTTTTTTTGCAACAATTCTTCTTTCCCATATTGCACTTTTAATCAGCATGACAAACAAGTTAAGCGCTTTTCTGTTTTCACATGTTTTGTTTTCTCCCAGCATTATCACCTTGTTCCAATCGATTCCTTTATTATCTTGTTCCCCTCTCAACCTTTCAAGCAAACCTATACATTTTTCTTTAAAGTTTTCCAATTTCTTACAACATAAAAACACATGTAAAAAACCCTCATCTTCTTCTTTACATACTTTACAAGTTGCATTTTGCTCTCTCCCGATTTTGTTCAATAAAACATCAGTAAAAATTGCCTTGTGCCTAATTAAATATTCTAAGGTCCCCAATTTTGACTCAATTATATTCCCCCTCATATTGCTCCATATATGTTCTTCTTTCAAGTCTTTGTATTTCTTTAACCAGTATTTATTCACCACAGGTTTCTTAAAAATACAATCTCTAAAAAAACAATACAACATTTTCACAGTGCATTCTTTAAAAGCTCTTATTTTGTCTCCCAACATGACATACACATCTTTCTCTTGTTTCCCTTGTTCTTTATTATCAATTTTCCTGATCCAATCATCAGGAATTGCACTTTTTATTATCTTAAACTTATTTACAATTTCTTGTCTACTATATTCTTCTTTTGCTTCCTCCATAGTGTCCACAATGTACTGCACAGGTAAAAATCCCTCCTTAAACTCGTATAAAACATCTCTCACTTTTGTAATTCCCACATCCCACCACTTTTTAAAAAACACTTCTTTACCTTGGTTTACAATGTTCTTGTTTAAAAACAATGGTTGGTTTAAAATACACTCTCTTCCACTAGGCATGTACTGTACACAAGTTAAAACTTTCCCCCATGCACTCATAATTTCCTTGTAAAAATCTGGCACCTTTTCCGTCATCCAAGCTTTAGTTTTCATCCATAAAATGTCTTCTCCCAGATTAAAATTACCACATTTGTTTAAAAAATATTGCATTGTTTTTTTCCATACCATTACATTCCCATCATCCAGATACTTTTTAACCATTTTAGCTCTTAAGCTATTTTTTCTTTGTGCTACATCTATAAGGCCCATCCCACCTTTCTCTACAGCTCCAATCAAAGTGTCATATGCTATTCTTGGGGGTTTCCCTTCCCATATAAAGTCTAAAAAACATCTCTTTAATCTTTTTTCAATCCACAGAGGCATATATGACACATATAAGACATACCATAACTTAGACATCATTAAAACATTTGAAATTAAAACCTTCCCTTTAAGACATAATGTCCTTAATTTCCAAAAATGTAGCCTTCTTTCAATATCTTCTAAAATAGTTGCCCACATTGTTTCATTTGCTCTCCTTTCATCGTCCCCCATTAAAACTCCTAAAATCTTGATTTCATTCACTTCTTTAAAAGCAAAATCACTTGTTAAAGCTTGCACATTCCCACATCTCATATACACAGTTTTATCCTCGTTAATTTTTCCTCCAGATGCTTTACAAAATTGTTGTACAATTTTCATTGCACATTCAACTCCCTCCCTGTCTTTCAAGATAAGCGTAGTGTCATCCGCATACTGAAATATTGCTTCTCCTTCCACGTTCCCTTCTATGTGAATACCTTTTATTCCTTTTTCTTTCCTCATTGCCAACCCCAAGGGTTCCGCGACTAAAGAATATAATAGTGCTGACATGGGACACCCTTGTCTTATGGATCTTGTTAGTTTAAAACATTCCGTTAAAAACCCATTACATTTAATTCTAGTTACCGGTCCATTATATAAAATTTTCACCCACTTTATAAAATTTTCTCCAAATCCAAAACGGTTTAAAATCCCAAATAAAAATTCATGTTCCACCCTGTCGAAAGCCTTTTCAAAATCTAAACTTATAACATATCCCTCCAATTTTCTCTCCTTCATGTATCCAATTGTATCTTTAATGCTTAGGGTCGTATCAGCTATGTCTTTCCCTTTGACCCCATACGCTTGATTTGTCTTTATTATTCTCGGCATCACTTCTTTCAGTCTGTTTGCTAAGATTTTTGATAAAATTTTCAGATCGGTGTTTAACATCGTAAGCGGCCTATAATTCTTTAGTTCAGTTTTTTCTCCTTTTTTCTTATATATTGTTTTCATCAAACCCATACCCATTCTTAGATTCATCTGCCCTTTATTAAAGATCTCATCGTACACTTCCTTTAAAATACTGGTTAACATATCCCTAAAAACAATATAAAACTCACTCCCCAACCCATCAATTCCAGGACTTTTGTTTTTGTTTAATTCATTTATCGCTCTTTCAATTTCCTCTTCACTTATCTCTTTGTCACAATCCTTCATATCTTCCTTGTCTATTTTAGTTGTTATCTGCTCTAACATTTCTTCTTTTTCATCCTGCACTCCCTCAGTTGTAAACAATTTTTCATAATACCTTTTCATTTCTTTTAAAATTCCTTCATTACTCTTTACTTCTTCTCCATTCTCCTTTTTAACTACTTTTATAATTTCAGCCTTCCCTTTTCTTCTTTCTAGATCAAAGAAAAATTTTGTACATTTTTCACCTTCAACAAGAAACTGAGCTTTACTCCTTAATCTTGCACCTTCATATTTATTTTCTTCCATTTCTTTAAGTTTATTTTCCAATTCTTTTATCTTTAACATGTCCTTATTACCCTGATTTATCTCTTTTTCTAAATTCTCTCTTATTTCCTGTCCATTGTATTTCTTACATTTCTCAATTAATCTGCACAATTTTATTGTATGAATTTTAACTAAATATTTTACATTTTCCCACCACAATCTTTTATCTTCCATATACATTGCATTTCCTTTTTCTTTTTCAATTAGCGTCTTTATATCTAAAACATACCCTTCACTTTTTAAAACCTCAGCATTTAAAACCCACACGCCTGGACCTCTCTTTAACGTACTCCAGTCAATCTGCATATATAACGGCTTGTGATCACTTAAACTTGTTTCATCGTATCTCACATTATCAATAAAAACCTCTAAATTCCTCTTACACAAAATAAAATCGATTCTTGTTTGACACATGAAATTCCCCACCCTTTGTCTTCTTGAGTATTGCCTTCTTTCATTCCTTTCTCTCCAAACATCCACCAAGTTATTGCTTTCCATTATTGATTTTAACTCTCTCCTTCCCATATCATTTCTAAAAACCATTCCATCTGCCATATCTAATTTACTTAACACAGTATTAAAATCCCCCATTAACAAGACATTCTGTTGGTTAGTTAAAAGTGACCTTAAATCATTAAAATAATCTCTCTTTTCCTTTTCCTCCGTAGGTGCATGTACATTTATCACCACCAGTTTTTTGCCTTCATATTCCATTTCTACTGCTAAACATTTCCCAATATCATCTTTATAGATGACCTTGCATACAGTTTTCACATTTTCTCTTATTAAAAAAGCAACTCCTCTGCCAAACCTTGTATCATCATTATTGTATAAAATCTCACCGTTCCATCTTTTTCTTATTTCACATATGTGCTTTTCTTTCCAATTTGTTTCTTGCAATACAATCACGTCTTCATTCTTGAACATTTCTTTCACTTTTTCAAATTTGTTAAAGTCCGAGAGTCCTCTGGCATTAAAAGTTACCAAACTTAAAACCATAAAAAATAAATAAATAAAAACACTCATTGAGTCCATTTCTTTAGCTCATACCATCCAAGTCTTTTAGCAGTACATATTTATCTTTTAGTAAGTCTTTGTTAGTTGTTTTTTTCCTTATTCCTTCCAAACATGGCTTTACCTTAATTTTTCGTCGTCTTCTCTCCACTTTCGGTTTTCCTTCAGCCATTGTGTTGACATCCTTGTTAAAATCCTCATCTTGATCCATTTCATCTTGATCCATCTCATCGTCCAGGGTGTCAGAAGTGTCAAGTGGTGTACATGTTCCTTCCTCCTGTTTAAGTTGTTCCGTCTGTTCTTTAGAATCCTCATTTTGTACTTTACTTTGTCTTTTAGCTAATTCATTAATTTCTTCCTCTGCCATTTCATCTGTAGTGCTCTGTGTTTTATTATCTATGTCCTGTTGTACTTTCTCTTGTTGTTCCGTTTGTTCGCCATTGTCAACGTCAATTACAGGTCCGCCGTCTTTCGCCTCTCTCGTGTCGTTCTGTTGTTTTTCTACCACGTTGTCTCGTTCATGCACCTTCCCGCCCACATGAGTCTCATCGTTGCCAAACCAGCATTCACACAAGTTTAAATAATTGTCACAGTCCGGGCACTTAACCGCCTTGCACTCTCTTGCAAAATGTCCTCTCTCCTCGCATTTGTAGCACTTAAACATAGGGCAGTCTTTCATGATGTGGTCTGGGCACATGCACAGCCGACAGAGTTTAACCTGATGGCTGTGCATCACCCTGAAGAACTGCAGGCCTTCAGCTGTTTCAAACTTTGTGCTATACGGGAGAGATGCAACTTCTTTAGGGAAGCGAGATTTAATGAACCGTGTGCCATCTTCAATGGTCGTGCCCGGATACAAACGTCTTTTTAATTTAGACAAAGGGGTAACTCCCCACCCTTCAAGTTTATTTATAATATCATGATCGTCTATGTAAGCGGGCAGGTGCATAAACGAGACGACATAGTCTCTGTTTTGGAGTCTCTTTACTTCGCATTCCACTTCTTTTATCCTTATTCCATATTCTAGCAATTCAACATCATCCACATTTTCTAGAGTCAGCTCATATTCATTGTTTTGTTTGGGTCTTACCGCCAGGATTTTCCCTTTTCCAATTTTCTCCGATACTGCCGTAATAATGTCCTCCGCTCTTGCATTCACATTTGTAGTATCCACTGTAATCGTAGCTTCTATTAAGTATTCCTTTCGTGAATTGTACCTTCTTTGTTCTTTGTCTCTTTCATTGCCATCTCGTTGTTGTTCATTCGTTCCATTTTCAATTGCCATTCGTGTCTCTCCTGCCATTTCCGAGGTTGATTCCAGGTGTCCGTCCATTTTCACCAAACAAAACAAAAAGCGTATGTGGCAAACTTAAACTCCCCCCGGACAGCGTATGCTGCCAGGAGGGATTTAAACAAACAAAAATAAAAATTAACTATTCAAAATAAACACTGATTTAAACAAACAAAATCAAAATAAATCTGAACGTTTGGTGAGCCTTCCTCACCTACTGCAGCCAAACACTTCCTGGAACGTACCAACTAGCGGGCGTGCTCAGGGTGGTGTGGCCGTAAGCGAGTGCTGACTCGCTTCGATAGACACTTCAAGACTTATGTGGCAACGCCATGACATCGGTGAACACTTACAGAAAGATCGCATTCATGGGAAAAAATGACATAAAAAAATAATTAATTAATTAAATGCTTACAGCACCTGGTATTCCCAGGCGGTCTCCCATCCAAGTACTAACCAGGCCCGACCCTGCTTGGCTTACGAGATCAGACGAGAACGGGCGTGCTCAGGGTGGTGTGGCCGTAAGCGAGTGCTGACTCGATTCGAGAGACACTTCAAGGCTAATGTGGCAACGCAATGACATCGGTAAATGGTTACAGAAAGGACGCATTCATGGGAAAAAATGACATAAAAAAAATAATTAATTAATTAAATGCTTACAGCACCTGGTATTCCCAGGCGGTCTCCCATCCAAGTACTAACCAGGCCCGACCCTGCTTGGCTTCCGAGATCAGACGAGAGCGGGCGTGCTCAGGGTGGTGTGGCCGTAAGCGAGTGCTGACTCGCTTCGATAGACACTTCAAGACTTATGTGGCAACGCCATGACATCAGTGAACGCTTACAGAAAGGTCGCATTCATGGGAAAAAATGACATAAAAAAATATTTAATTAATTAAATGCTTACAGCACCTGGTATTCCCAGGCGGTCTCCCATCCAAGTACTAACCAGGCCCGACCCTGCTTGGCTTCCGAGATCAGACGAGAGCGGGCGTGCTCAGGGTGGTGTGGCCGTAAGCGAGTGCTGACTCGATTCGAGAGACACTTCAAGGCTAATGTGGCAACGCAATGACATCGGTAAATGGTTACAGAAAGGACGCATTCATGGGAAAAAATGACATAAAAAAATTATTAATTAATTAAATGCTTACAGCACCTGGTATTCCCAGGCGGTCTCCCATCCAAGTACTAACCAGGCCCGACCCTGCTTGGCTTCCGAGATCAGACGAGAGCGGGCGTGCTCAGGGTGGTGTGGCCGTAAGCGAGTGCTGACTCGATTCGAGAGACACTTCAAGGCTAATGTGGCAACGCAATGACATCGGTAAATGGTTACAGAAAGGACGCATTCATGGGAAAATATGACATAAATAAATATTTAATTAATTAAATGCTTACAGCACCTGGTATTCCCAGGCGGTCTCCCATCCAAGTACTAACCAGGCCCGACCCTGCTTGGCTTCCGAGATCAGACGAGAGCGGGCGTGCTCAGGGTGGTGTGGCCGTAAGCGAGTGCTGACTCGCTTCGATAGACACTTCAAGACTTATGTGGCAACGCCATGACATCGGTGAACACTTACAGAAAGATCGCATTCATGGGAAAAAATGACATAAAAAAATAATTAATTAATTAAATGCTTACAGCACCTGGTATTCCCAGGCGGTCTCCCATCCAAGTACTAACCAGGCCCGACCCTGCTTGGCTTACGAGATCAGACGAGAGCGGGCGTGCTCAGGGTGGTGTGGCCGTAAGCGAGTGCTGACTCGATTCGAGAGACACTTCAAGGCTAATGTGGCAACGCAATGACATCGGTAAATGGTTACAGAAAGGACGCATTCATGGGAAAAAATGACATAAAAAAAAATAATTAATTAATTAAATGCTTACAGCACCTGGTATTCCCAGGCGGTCTCCCATCCAAGTACTAACCAGGCCCGACCCTGCTTGGCTTCCGAGATCAGACGAGAGCGGGCGTGCTCAGGGTGGTGTGGCCGTAAGCGAGTGCTGACTCGCTTCGATAGACACTTCAAGACTTATGTGGCAACGCCATGACATCAGTGAACGCTTACAGAAAGGTCGCATTCATGGGAAAAAATGACATAAAAAAATAATTAATTAATTAAATGCTTACAGCACCTGGTATTCCCAGGCGGTCTCCCATCCAAGTACTAACCAGGCCCGACCCTGCTTGGCTTCCGAGATCAGACGAGAGCGGGCGTGCTCAGGGTGGTGTGGCCGTAAGCGAGTGCTGACTCGATTCGAGAGACACTTCAAGGCTAATGTGGCAACGCAATGACATCGGTAAATGGTTACAGAAAGGACGCATTCATGGGAAAAAATGACATAAAAAAATTTATTAATTAATTAAATGCTTACAGCACCTGGTATTCCCAGGCGGTCTCCCATCCAAGTACTAACCAGGCCCGACCCTGCTTGGCTTCCGAGATCAGACGAGAGCGGGCGTGCTCAGGGTGGTGTGGCCGTAAGCGAGTGCAGACTTGATTCGAGAGACACTTCAAAACTAATGTGGCAACGCCATGCCATGGGAGAACGCTTACAGAAAGGACGCATTCATGGGAAAAAATGACATAAAAAAATAATTAATTAATTAAATGCTTAGAGCACCTGGTATTCCCAGGCGGTCTCCCATCCAAGTACTAACCAGGCCCGACCCTGCTTGGCTTACGAGATCAGACGAGAGCGGGCGTGCTCAGGGTGGCGTGGCCGTAAACGAGTGCTGACTTGATTCGAGAGACACTTCAAAACTAATGTGGCAACGCCATGCCATGGGAGAACGCTTACAGAAAGGACGCATTCATGGGAAAAATGACATTAATAATTAATTAATTTAATTCTTACAGCACCAGGTATTCCCAGGCGGTCTCCCATCCAAGTACTAACCAGGCCCGACCCTGCTTGGCTTCCGAGATCAGACGAGAGCGGGCGTGCTCAGGGTGGTGTGGCCGTAAACGAGTGCTGACTCGATTCGAGAGACACTTCAAGGCTAATGTGGCAACGCAATGACATCGGTAAATGGTTACAGAAAGGACGCATTCATGGGAAAAAATGACATAAAAAAATAATTAATTAATTAAATGCTTACAGCACCTGGTATTCCCAGGCGGTCTCCCATCCAAGTACTAACCAGGCCCGACCCTGCTTGGCTTCCGAGATCAGACGAGAGCGGGCGTGCTCAGGGTGGTGTGGCCGTAAGCGAGTGCTGACTCGATTCGAGAGACACTTCAAGGCTAATGTGGCAACGCAATGACATCGGTAAATGGTTACAGAAAGGACGCATTCATGGGAAAATATGACATAAATAAATATTTAATTAATTAAATGCTTACAGCACCTGGTATTCCCAGGCGGTCTCCCATCCAAGTACTAACCAGGCCCGACCCTGCTTGGCTTCCGACATCAGACGAGAGCGGGCGTGCTCAGGGTGGTGTGGCCGTAAGCGAGTGCTGACTCGCTTCGATAGACACTTCAAGACTTATGTGGCAACGCCATGACATCAGTGAACGCTTACAGAAAGATCGCATTCATGGGAAAAAATGACATAAAAAAATAATTAATTAATTAAATGCTTAGAGCACCAGGTATTCCCAGGCGGTCTCCCATCCAAGTACTAACCAGGCCCGACCCTGCTTGGCTTACGAGATCAGACGAGAGCGGGCGTGCTCAGGGTGGCGTGGCCGTAAGCGAGTGCTGACTTGATTCGAGAGACACTTCAAAACTAATGTGGCAACGCCATGCCATGGGAGAACGCTTACAGAAAGGACGCATTCATGGGAAAAATGACATAAATAATTAATTAATTTAATTCTTACAGCACCAGGTATTCCCAGGCGGTCTCCCATCCAAGTACTAACCAGGCCCGACCCTGCTTGGCTTCCGAGATCAGACGAGAGCGGGCGTGCTCAGGGTGGTGTGGCCGTAAACGAGTGCTGACTCGATTCGAGAGACACTTCAAGGCTAATGTGGCAACGCAATGACATCGGTAAATGGTTACAGAAAGGACGCATTCATGGGAAAAAATGACATAAAAAAAATAATTAATTAATTAAATGCTTACAGCACCTGGTATTCCCAGGCGGTCTCCCATCCAAGTACTAACCAGGCCCGACCCTGCTTGGCTTCCGAGATCAGACGAGAGCGGGCGTGCTCAGGGTGGTGTGGCCGTAAGCGAGTGCTGACTCGATTCGAGAGACACTTAAAGGCTAATGTGGCAACGCAATGACATCGGTAAATGGTTACAGAAAGGACGCATTCATGGGAAAATATGACATAAATAAATATTTAATTAATTAAATGCTTACAGCACCTGGTATTCCCAGGCGGTCTCCCATCCAAGTACTAACCAGGCCCGACCCTGCTTGGCTTCCGAGATCAGACGAGAGCGGGCGTGCTCAGGGTGGTGTGGCCGTAAGCGAGTGCTGACTCGCTTCGATAGACACTTCAAGACTTATGTGGCAACGCCATGACATCGGTGAACACTTACAGAAAGATCGCATTCATGGGAAAAAATGACATAAAAAAATAATTAATTAATTAAATGCTTACAGCACCTGGTATTCCCAGGCGGTCTCCCATCCAAGTACTAACCAGGCCCGACCCTGCTTGGCTTACGAGATCAGACGAGAACGGGCGTGCTCAGGGTGGTGTGGCCGTAAACGAGTGCTGACTCGATTCGAGAGACACTTCAAGGCTAATGTGGCAACGCAATGACATCGGTAAATGGTTACAGAAAGGACGCATTCATGGGAAAAAATGACATAAAAAAAATAATTAATTAATTAAATGCTTACAGCACCTGGTATTCCCAGGCGGTCTCCCATCCAAGTACTAACCAGGCCCGACCCTGCTTGGCTTCCGAGATCAGACGAGAGCGGGCGTGCTCAGGGTGGTGTGGCCGTAAGCGAGTGCTGACTCGCTTCGATAGACACTTCAAGACTTATGTGGCAACGCCATGACATCAGTGAACGCTTACAGAAAGGTCGCATTCATGGGAAAAAATGACATAAAAAAATATTTAATTAATTAAATGCTTACAGCACCTGGTATTCCCAGGCGGTCTCCCATCCAAGTACTAACCAGGCCCGACCCTGCTTGGCTTCCGAGATCAGACGAGAGCGGGCGTGCTCAGGGTGGTGTGGCCGTAAGCGAGTGCTGACTCGATTCGAGAGACACTTCAAGGCTAATGTGGCAACGCAATGACATCGGTAAATGGTTACAGAAAGGACGCATTCATGGGAAAAAATGACATAAAAAAATTATTAATTAATTAAATGCTTACAGCACCTGGTATTCCCAGGCGGTCTCCCATCCAAGTACTAACCAGGCCCGACCCTGCTTGGCTTCCGAGATCAGACGAGAGCGGGCGTGCTCAGGGTGGTGTGGCCGTAAGCGAGTGCTGACTCGATTCGAGAGACACTTCAAGGCTAATGTGGCAACGCAATGACATCGGTAAATGGTTACAGAAAGGACGCATTCATGGGAAAATATGACATAAAAAAAAATAATTAATTAATTAAATGCTTACAGCACCTGGTATTCCCAGGCGGTCTCCCATCCAAGTACTAACCAGGCCCGACCCTGCTTGGCTTCCGAGATCAGACGAGAGCGGGCGTGCTCAGGGTGGTGTGGCCGTAAGCGAGTGCTGACTCGCTTCGATAGACACTTCAAGACTTATGTGGCAACGCCATGACATCAGTGAACGCTTACAGAAAGATCGCATTCATGGGAAAAAATGACATAAAAAAATAATTAATTAATTAAATGCTTACAGCACCTGGTATTCCCAGGCGGTCTCCCATCCAAGTACTAACCAGGCCCGACCCTGCTTGGCTTCCGAGATCAGACGAGAGCGGGCGTGCTCAGGGTGGTGTGGCCGTAAGCGAGTGCTGACTCGATTCGAGAGACACTTCAAGGCTAATGTGGCAACGCAATGACATCGGTAAATGGTTACAGAAAGGACGCATTCATGGGAAAAAATGACATAAAAAAAATTATTAATTAATTAAATGCTTACAGCACCTGGTATTCCCAGGCGGTCTCCCATCCAAGTACTAACCAGGCCCGACCCTGCTTGGCTTCCGAGATCAGACGAGAGCGGGCGTGCTCAGGGTGGTGTGGCCGTAAGCGAGTGCAGACTTGATTCGAGAGACACTTCAAAACTAATGTGGCAACGCCATGCCATGGGAGAACGCTTACAGAAAGGACGCATTCATGGGAAAAAATGACATAAAAAAATAATTAATTAATTAAATGCTTAGAGCACCTGGTATTCCCAGGCGGTCTCCCATCCAAGTACTAACCAGGCCCGACCCTGCTTGGCTTACGAGATCAGACGAGAGCGGGCGTGCTCAGGGTGGCGTGGCCGTAAGCGAGTGCTGACTTGATTCGAGAGACACTTCAAAACTAATGTGGCAACGCCATGCCATGGGAGAACGCTTACAGAAAGGACGCATTCATGGGAAAAATGACATAAATAATTAATTAATTTAATTCTTACAGCACCAGGTATTCCCAGGCGGTCTCCCATCCAAGTACTTACCAGGCCCGACCCTGCTTGGCTTCCGAGATCAGACGAGAGCGGGCGTGCTCAGGGTGGTGTGGCCGTAAACGAGTGCTGACTCGATTCGAGAGACACTTCAAGGCTAATGTGGCAACGCAATGACATCGGTAAATGGTTACAGAAAGGACGCATTCATGGGAAAAAATGACATAAAAAAAATAATTAATTAATTAAATGCTTACAGCACCTGGTATTCCCAGGCGGTCTCCCATCCAAGTACTAACCAGGCCCGACCCTGCTTGGCTTCCGAGATCAGACGAGAGCGGGCGTGCTCAGGGTGGTGTGGCCGTAAGCGAGTGCTGACTCGATTCGAGAGACACTTCAAGGCTAATGTGGCAACGCAATGACATCGGTAAATGGTTACAGAAAGGACGCATTCAAGGGAAAATATGACATAAATAAATATTTAATTAATTAAATGCTTACAGCACCTGGTATTTCCAGGCGGTCTCCCATCCAAGTACTAACCAGGCCCGACCCTGCTTGGCTTCCGAGATCAGACGAGAGCGGGCGTGCTCAGGGTGGTGTGGCCGTAAGCGAGTGCTGACTCGCTTCGATAGACACTTCAAGACTTATGTGGCAACGCCATGACATCGGTGAACACTTACAGAAAGATCGCATTCATGGGAAAAAATGACATTAAAAAATAATTAATTAATTAAATGCTTACAGCACCTGGTATTCCCAGGCGGTCTCCCATCCAAGTACTAACCAGGCCCGACCCTGCTTGGCTTACGAGATCAGACGAGAACGGGCGTGCTCAGGGTGGTGTGGCCGTAAGCGAGTGCTGACTCGATTCGAGAGACACTTCAAGGCTAATGTGGCAACGCAATGACATCGGTAAATGGTTACAGAAAGGACGCATTCATGGGAAAAAATGACATAAAAAAAATTATTAATTAATTAAATGCTTACAGCACCTGGTATTCCCAGGCGGTCTCCCATCCAAGTACTAACCAGGCCCGACCCTGCTTGGCTTCCGAGATCAGACGAGAGCGGGCGTGCTCAGGGTGGTGTGGCCGTAAGCGAGTGCAGACTTGATTCGAGAGACACTTCAAAACTAATGTGGCAACGCCATGCCATGGGAGAACGCTTACAGAAAGGACGCATTCATGGGAAAATATGACATAAATAAATATTTAATTAATTAAATGCTTACAGCACCTGGTATTCCCAGGCGGTCTCCCATCCAAGTACTAACCAGGCCCGACCCTGCTTGGCTTCCGAGATCAGACGAGAGCGGGCGTGCTCAGGGTGGTGTGGCCGTAAGCGAGTGCCGACTCGAATCGACAGACACTTCAAGACTTATGTGGCAACGCCATGACATCAGTGAACGCTTACAGAAAGAACGCATTCATGGGAAAAAATGACATAAATAAATATTTAATTAATTAAATGCTTACAGCACCTGGTATTCCCAGGCAATCTCCCATCCAAGTACTAACCAGGCCCGACCCTGCTTGGCTTCCGAGATCAGACGAGAGCGGGCGTGCTCAGGGTGGTGTGGCCGTAAGCGAGTGCGGACTTGATTCGAGAGACACTTTAAAACTAATGTGGCAACGGCATGCCATGGGAGAACGCTTACAGAAAGGACGCATTCATGGGAAAAATGACATAAAAAATTAATTAATTAAATTCTTACAGCACCAGGTATTCCCAGGCGGTCTCCCATCCAAGTACTAACCAGGCCCGACCCTGCTTGGCTTCCGAGATCAGACGAGAGCGGGCGTGCTCAGGGTGGTGTGGCCGTAAACGAGTGCTGACTCGATTCGAGAGACACTTCAAGGCTAATGTGTCAACGCAATGACATCGGTAAATGGTTACAGAAAGGACGCATTCATGGGAAAAAATGACATAAAAAAATAATTAATTAATTAAATGCTTACAGCACATGGTATTCCCAGGCGGTCTCCCATCCAAGTACTAACCAGGCCCGACCCTGCTTGGCTTCCGAGATCAGACGAGAGCGGGCGTGCTCAGGGTGGTGTGGCCGTAAGCGAGTGCTGACTCGCTTCGATAGACACTTCAAGACTTATGTGGCAACGCCATGACATCAGTGAACGCTTACAGAAAGATCGCATTCATGGGAAAAAATGACATAAAAAAATAATTAATTAATTAAATGCTTAGAGCACCTGGTATTCCCAGGCGGTCTCCCATCCAAGTACTAACCAGGCCCGACCCTGCTTGGCTTACGAGATCAGACGAGAGCGGGCGTGCTCAGGGTGGCGTGGCCGTAAGCGAGTGCTGACTTGATTCGAGAGACACTTCAAAACTAATGTGGCAACGCCATGCCATGGGAGAACGCTTACAGAAAGGACGCATTCATGGGAAAAATGACATAAATAATTAATTAATTTAATTCTTACAGCACCAGGTATTCCCAGGCGGTCTCCCATCCAAGTACTAACCAGGCCCGACCCTGCTTGGCTTCCGAGATCAGACGAGAGCGGGCGTGCTCAGGGTGGTGTGGCCGTAAACGAGTGCTGACTCGATTCGAGAGACACTTCAAGGCTAATGTGGCAACGCAATGACATCGGTAAATGGTTACAGAAAGGACGCATTCATGGGAAAAAATGACATAAAAAAAATAATTAATTAATTAAATGCTTACAGCACCTGGTATTCCCAGGCGGTCTCCCATCCAAGTACTAACCAGGCCCGACCCTGCTTGGCTTCCGAGATCAGACGAGAGCGGGCGTGCTCAGGGTGGCGTGGCCGTAAGCGAGTGCTGACTTGATTCGAGAGACACTTCAAAACTAATGTGGCAACGCCATGCCATGGGAGAACGCTTACAGAAAGGACGCATTCATGGGAAAAATGACATAAATAATTAATTAATTTAATTCTTACAGCACCAGGTATTCCCAGGCGGTCTCCCATCCAAGTACTAACCAGGCCCGACCCTGCTTGGCTTCCGAGATCAGACGAGAGCGGGCGTGCTCAGGGTGGTGTGGCCGTAAACGAGTGCTGACTCGATTCGAGAGACACTTCAAGGCTAATGTGGCAACGCAATGACATCGGTAAATGGTTACAGAAAGGACGCATTCATGGGAAAAAATGACATAAAAAAAATAATTAATTAATTAAATGCTTACAGCACCTGGTATTCCCAGGCGGTCTCCCATCCAAGTACTAACCAGGCCCGACCCTGCTTGGCTTCCGAGATCAGACGAGAGCGGGCGTGCTCAGGGTGGTGTGGCCGTAAGCGAGTGCTGACTCGCTTCGATAGACACTTCAAGACTTATGTGGCAACGCCATGACATCAGTGAACGCTTACAGAAAGATCGCATTCATGGGAAAAAATGACATAAAAAAATAATTAATTAATTAAATGCTTAGAGCACCTGGTATTCCCAGGCGGTCTCCCATCCAAGTACTAACCAGGCCCGACCCTGCTTGGCTTACGAGATCAGACGAGAGCGGGCGTGCTCAGGGTGGCGTGGCCGTAAGCGAGTGCTGACTTGATTCGAGAGACACTTCAAAACTAATGTGGCAACGCCATGCCATGGGAGAACGCTTACAGAAAGGACGCATTCATGGGAAAAATGACATAAATAATTAATTAATTTAATTCTTACAGCACCAGGTATTCCCAGGCGGTCTCCCATCGAAGTACTAACCAGGCCCGACCCTGCTTGGCTTCCGAGATCAGACGAGAGCGGGCGTGCTCAGGGTGGTGTGGCCGTAAACGAGTGCTGACTCGATTCGAGAGACACTTCAAGGCTAATGTGGCAACGCAATGACATCGGTAAATGGTTACAGAAAGGACGCATTCATGGGAAAAAATGACATAAAAAAATTAATTAATTAATTAAATGCTTACAGCACCTGGTATTCCCAGGCGGTCTCCCATCCAAGTACTAACCAGGCCCGACCCTGCTTGGCTTCCGAGATCAGACGAGAGCGGGCGTGCTCAGGGTGGTGTGGCCGTAAGCGAGTGCTGACTCGCTTCGATAGACACTTCAAGACTTATGTGGCAACGCCATGACATCAGTGAACGCTTACAGAAAGGTCGCATTCATGGGAAAAAATGACATAAAAAAATAATTAATTAATTAAATGCTTACAGCACCTGGTATTCCCAGGCGGTCTCCCATCCAAGTACTAACCAGGCCCGACCCTGCTTGGCTTCCGAGATCAGACGAGAGCGGGCGTGCTCAGGGTGGTGTGGCCATAAGCGAGTGCTGACTCGCTTCGATAGACACTTCAAGACTTATGTGGCAATGCCTTGACATCAGTGAACGCTTACAGAAAGGTCGCATTCATGGGAAAAAATGACATAAAAAAATAATTAATTAATTAAATGCTTACAGCACCTGGTATTCCCAGGCGGTCTCCCATCCAAGTACTAACCAGGTCCGACTCTGCTTGGCTTCCGAGATCAGACGAGAGCGGGCGTGCTCAGGGTGGTGTGGCCGTAAGCGAGTGCTGACTCGATTCGAGAGACACTTCAAGGCTAATGTGGCAACGCAATGACATCGGTAAATGGTTACAGAAAGGACGCATTCATGGGAAAAAATGACATAAAAAAAATTATTAATCAATTAAATGCTTACAGCACCTGGTATTCCCAGGCGGTC
>NC_133345.1:6301996-6314496 GCF_030506205.2 Paramisgurnus dabryanus | reverse complement strand
TGCTTACAGCAACTGGTATTCCCAGGCGGTCTCCCATCCAAGTACTAACCAGGCCCGACCCTGCTTGGCTTCCGAGATCAGACGAGAGCGGGCGTGCTCAGGGTGGTGTGGCCATAAGCGAGTGCTGACTCGCTTCGATAGACACTTCAAGACTTATGTGGCAACGCCATGACATCAGTGAACGCTTACAGAAAGGTCGCATTCATGGGAAAAAATGACATAAAAAAATAATTAATTAATTAAATGCTTACAGCACCTGGTATTCCCAGGCGGTCTCCCATCCAAGTACTAACCAGGCCCGACCCTGCTTGGCTTCCGAGATCAGACGAGAGCGGGCGTGCTCAGGGTGGTGTGGCCGTAAGCGAGTGCTGACTCGATTCGAGAGACACTTCAAGGCTAATGTGGCAACGCAATGACATCGGTAAATGGTTACAGAAAGGACGCATTCATGGGAAAAAATGACATAAAAAAATAATTAATTAAATGCTTAGAGCACCTGGTATTCCCAGGCGGTCTCCCATCCAAGTACTAACCAGGCCCGACCCTGCTTTGCTTACGAGATCAGACGAGAGCGGGCGTGCTCAGGGTGGCGTGGCCGTAAGCGAGTGCTGACTTGATTCGAGAGACACTTCAAAACTAATGTGGCAACGCCATGCCATGGGAGAACGCTTACAGAAAGGACGGATTCATGGGAAAAATGACATAAATAATTAATTAATTTAATTCTTACAGCACCAGGTATTCCCAGGCGGTCTCCCATCCAAGTACTAACCAGGCCCGACCCTGCTTGGCTTCCGAGATCAGACGAGAGCGGGCGTGCTCAGGGTGGTGTGGCCATAAGCGAGTGCTGACTCGCTTCGATAGACACTTCAAGACTTATGTGGCAACGCCATGACATCAGTGAACGCTTACAGAAAGGTCGCATTCATGGGAAAAAATGACATAAAAAAATAATTAATTAATTAAATGCTTACAGCACCTGGTATTCCCAGGCGGTCTCCCATCCAAGTACTAACCAGGCCCGACCCTGCTTGGCTTCCGAGATCAGACGAGAGCGGGCTTGCTCAGGGTGGTGTGGCCGTAAGCGAGTGCTGACTCGCTTCGATAGACACTTCAAGGCTTATGTGGCAACGCCATGACATCAGTGAACGCTTACAGAAAGATCGCATTCATGGGAAAAAATGACATAAAAAAATAATTAATTAAATGCTTAGAGCACCTGGTATTCCCAGGCGGTCTCCCATCCAAGTACTAACCAGGCCCGACCCTGCTTTGCTTACGAGATCAGACGAGAGCGGGCGTGCTCAGGGTGGCGTGGCCGTAAGCGAGTGCTGACTTGATTCGAGAGACACTTCAAAACTAATGTGGCAACGCCATGCCATGGGAGAACGCTTACAGAAAGGACGGATTCATGGGAAAAATGACATAAATAATTAATTAATTTAATTCTTACAGCACCAGGTATTCCCAGGCGGTCTCCCATCCAAGTACTAACCAGGCCCGACCCTGCTTGGCTTCCGAGATCAGACGAGAGCGGGCGTGCTCAGGGTGGTGTGGCCGTAAACGAGTGCTGACTCGATTCGAGAGACACTTCAAGGCTAATGTGGCAACGCAATGACATCGGTAAATGGTTACAGAAAGGACGCATTCATGGAAAAAAATGACATAAAAAAAATAATTAATTAATTAAATGCTTACAGCACCTGGTATTCCCAGGCGGTCTCCCATCCAAGTACTAACCAGGCCCGACCCTGCTTGGCTTCCGAGATCAGACGAGAGCAGGCGTGCTCAGGGTGGTGTGGCCGTAAGCGAGTGCTGATTCGCTTCGATAGACACTTCAAGACTTATGTGGCAACGCCATGACATCAGTGAACGCTTACAGAAAGGTCGCATTCATGGGAAAAAATGACATAAAAAAATAATTAATTAATTAAATGCTTACAGCACCTGGTATTCCCAGGCGGTCTCCCATCCAAGTACTAACCAGGCCCGACCCTGCTTGGCTTCCGAGATCATACGAGAGCGGGCGTGCTCAGGGTGGTGTGGCCGTAAGCGAGTGCTGACTCGATTCGAGAGACACTTCAAGGCTAATGTGGCAACGCAATGACATCGGTAAATGGTTACAGAAAGGACGCATTCATGGGAAAAAATGACATAAAAAAATTATTAATTAATTAAATGCTTACAGCACCTGGTATTCCCAGGCGGTCTCCCATCCAAGTACTAACCAGGCCCGACCCTGCTTGGCTTCCGAGATCAGACGAGAGCGGGCGTGCTCAGGGTGGTGTGGCCGTAAGCGAGTGCCGACTCGAATCGACAGACACTTCAAGACTTATGTGGCAACGCCATGACATCAGTGAACGCTTACAGAAAGAACGCATTCATGGGAAAAAATGACATAAATAAATATTTAATTAATTAAATGCTTACAGCACCTGGTATTCCCAGGCAATCTCCCATCCAAGTACTAACCAGGCCCGACCCTGCTTGGCTTCCGAGATCAGACGAGAGCGGGCGTGCTCAGGGTGGTGTGGCCGTAAGCGAGTGCGGACTTGATTCGAGAGACACTTCAAAACTAATGTGGCAACGGCATGCCATGGGAGAACGCTTACAGAAAGGACGCATTCATGGGAAAAATGACATAAAAAATTAATTAATTAAATTCTTACAGCACCAGGTATTCCCAGGCGGTCTCCCATCCAAGTACTAACCAGGCCCGACCCTGCTTGGCTTCCGAGATCAGACAAGAGCGGGCGTGCTCAGGGTGGTGTGGCCGTAAACGAGTGCTGACTCGATTCGAGAGACACTTCAAGGCTAATGTGGCAACGCAATGACATCGGTAAATGGTTACAGAAAGGACGCATTCATGGGAAAAAATGACATAAAAAAATAATTAATTAATTAAATGCTTACAGCACCTGGTATTCCCAGGCGGTCTCCCATCCAAGTACTAACCAGGCCCGACCCTGCTTGGCTTCCGAGATCAGACGAGAGCGGGCGTGCTCAGGGTGGTGTGGCCGTAAGCGAGTGCTGACTCGCTTCGATAGACACTTCAAGACTTATGTGGCAACGCCATGACATCAGTGAACGCTTACAGAAAGATCGCATTCATGGGAAAAAATGACATAAAAAAATAATTAATTAATTAAATGCTTAGAGCACCTGGTATTCCCAGGCGGTCTCCCATCCAAGTACTAACCAGGCCCGACCCTGCTTGGCTTACGAGATCAGACGAGAGCAGGCGTGCTCAGGGTGGCGTGGCCGTAAGCGAGTGCTGACTTGATTCGAGAGACACTTCAAAACTAATGTGGCAACGCCATGCCATGGGAGAACGCTTACAGAAAGGACGCATTCATGGGAAAAATGACATAAATAATTAATTAATTTAATTCTTACAGCACCAGGTATTCCCAGGCGGTCTCCCATCCAAGTACTAACCGGGCCCGACCCTGCTTGGCTTCCGAGATCAGACGAGAGCGGGCGTGCTCAGGGTGGTGTGGCCGTAAACGAGTGCTGACTCGATTCGAGAGACACTTCAAGGCTAATGTGGCAACGCAATGACATCGGTAAATGGTTACAGAAAGGACGCATTCATGGGAAAAAATGACATAAAAAAAATAATTAATTAATTAAATGCTTACAGCACCTGGTATTCCCAGGCGGTCTCCCATCCAAGTACTAACCAGGCCCGACCCTGCTTGGCTTCCGAGATCAGACGAGAGCGGGCGTGCTCAGGGTGGTGTGGCCGTAAGCGAGTGCCGACTCGAATCGACAGACACTTCAAGACTTATGTGGCAACGCCATGACATCAGTGAACGCTTACAGAAAGAACGCATTCATGGGAAAAAATGACATAAATAAATATTTAATTAATTAAATGCTTACAGCACCTGGTATTCCCAGGCAATCTCCCATCCAAGTACTAACCAGGCCCGACCCTGCTTGGCTTCCGAGATCAGACGAGAGCGGGCGTGCTCAGGGTGGTGTGGCCGTAAGCGAGTGCGGACTTGATTCGAGAGACACTTCAAAACTAATGTGGCAACGGCATGCCATGGGAGAACGCTTACAGAAAGGACGCATTCATGGGAAAAATGACATAAAAAATTAATTAATTAAATTCTTACAGCACCAGGTATTCCCAGGCGGTCTCCCATCCAAGTACTAACCAGGCCCGACCCTGCTTGGCTTCCGAGATCAGACGAGAGCGGGCGTGCTCAGGGTGGTGTGGCCGTAAACGAGTGCTGACTCGATTCGAGAGACACTTCAAGGCTAATGTGGCAACGCAATGACATCGGTAAATGGTTACAGAAAGGACGCATTCATGGGAAAAACTGACATAAAAAAAATAATTAATTAATTAAATGCTTACAGCACCTGGTATTCCCAGGCGGTCTCCCATCCAAGTACTAACCAGGCCCGACCCTGCTTGGCTTACGAGATCAGACGAGAGCGGGCGTGCTCAGGGTGGCGTGGCCGTAAGCGAGTGCTGACTTGATTCGAGAGACACTTCAAAACTAATGTGGCAACGCCATGCCATGGGAGAACGCTTACAGAAAGGACGCATTCATGGGAAAAATGACATAAATAATTAATTAATTTAATTCTTACAGCACCAGGTATTCCCAGGCGGTCTCCCATCCAAGTACTAACCAGGCCCGACCCTGCTTGGCTTCCGAGATCAGACGAGAGCGGGCGTGCTCAGGGTGGTGTGGCCGTAAGCGAGTGCTGACTCGCTTCGATAGACACTTCAAGACTTATGTGGCAACGCCATGACATCAGTGAAAGCTTACAGAAAGGTCGCATTCATGGGAAAAAATGACATAAAAAAATAATTAATTAATTAAATGCTTACAGCACCTGGTATTCCCAGGCGGTCTCCCATCCAAGTACTAACCAGGCCCGACCCTGCTTGGCTTCCGAGATCAGACGAGAGCGGGCGTGCTCAGGGTGGTGTGGCCGTAAGCGAGTGCTGACTCGATTCGAGAGACACTTCAAGGCTAATGTGGCAACGCAATGACATCGGTAAATGGTTACAGAAAGGACGCATTCATGGGAAAATATGACATAAATAAATATTTAATTAATTAAATGCTTACAGCACCTGGTATTCCCAGGCGGTCTCCCATCCAAGTACTAACCAGGCCCGACCCTGCTTGGCTTCCGAGATCAGACGAGAGCGGGCGTGCTCAGGGTGGTGTGGCCGTAAGCGAGTGCTGACTCGCTTCGATAGACACTTCAAGACTTATGTGGCAACGCCATGACATCGGTGAACGCTTACAGAAAGATCGCATTCATGGGAAAAAATGACATAAAAAAATTATTAATTAATTAAATGCTTACAGCACCTGGTATTCCCAGGCGGTCTCCCATCCAAGTACTAACCAGGCCCGACCCTGCTTGGCTTACGAGATCAGACGAGAACGGGCGTGCTCAGGGTGGTGTGGCCGTAAGCGAGTGCTGACTCGATTCGAGAGACACTTCAAGGCTAATGTGGCAACGCAATGACATCGGTAAATGGTTACAGAAAGGACGCATTCATGGGAAAAAATGACATAAAAAAAATAATTAATTAATTAAATGCTTACAGCACCTGGTATTCCCAGGCGGTCTCCCATCCAAGTACTAACCAGGCCCGACCCTGCTTGGCTTCCGAGATCAGACGAGAGCGGGCGTGCTCAGGGTGGTGTGGCCATAAGCGAGTGCTGACTCGATTCGAGAGACACTTCAAGGCTAATGTGGCAACGCAATGACATCGGTAAATGGTTACAGAAAGGACGCATTCATGGGAAAAAATGACATAAAAAAAATTATTAATTAATTAAATGCTTACAGCACCTGGTATTCCCAGGCGGTCTCCCATCCAAGTACTAACCAGGCCCGACCCTGCTTGGCTTCCGAGATCAGACGAGAGCGGGCGTGCTCAGGGTGGTGTGGCCGTAAGCGAGTGCAGACTTGATTCGAGAGACACTTCAAAACTAATGTGGCAACGCCATGCCATGGGAGAACGCTTACAGAAAGGACGCATTCATGGGAAAATATGACATAAATAAATATTTAATTAATTAAATGCTTACAGCACCTGGTATTCCCAGGCGGTCTCCCATCCAAGTACTAACCAGGCCCGACCCTGCTTGACTTCCGAGATCAGACGAGAGCGGGCGTGCTCAGGGTGGTGTGGCCGTAAGCGAGTGCCGACTCGAATCGACAGACACTTCAAGACTTATGTGGCAACGCCATGACATCAGTGAACGCTTACAGAAAGAACGCATTCATGGGAAAAAATGACATAAATAAATATTTAATTAATTAAATGCTTACAGCACCTGGTATTCCCAGGCAATCTCCCATCCAAGTACTAACCAGGCCCGACCCTGCTTGGCTTCCGAGATCAGACGAGAGCGGGCGTGCTCAGGGTGGTGTGGCCGTAAGCGAGTGCGGACTTGATTCGAGAGACACTTCAAAACTAATGTGGCAACGGCATGCCATGGGAGAACGCTTTCAGAAAGGACGCATTCATGGGAAAAATGACATAAAAAATTAATTAATTAAATTCTTACAGCACCAGGTATTCCCAGGCGGTCTCCCATCCAAGTACTAACCAGGCCCGACCCTGCTTGGCTTCCGAGATCAGACGAGAGCGGGCGTGCTCAGGGTGGTGTGGCCGTAAACGAGTGCTGACTCGATTCGAGAGACACTTCAAGGCTAATGTGGCAACGCAATGACATCGGTAAATGGTTACAGAAAGGACGCATTCATGGGAAAAAATGACATAAAAAAAATAATTAATTAATTAAATGCTTACAGCACCTGGTATTCCCAGGTGGTCTCCCATCCAAGTACTAACCAGGCCCGACCCTGCTTGGCTTCCGAGATCAGACGAGAGCGGGCGTGCTCAGGGTGGTGTGGCCGTAAGCGAGTGCTGACTCGCTTCGATAGACACTTCAAGACTTATGTGGCAACGCCATGACATCAGTGAACGCTTACAGAAAGATCGCATTCATGGGAAAAAATGACATAAAAAAATAATTAATTAATTAAATGCTTAGAGCACCTGGTATTCCCAGGCGGTCTCCCATCCAAGTACTAACCAGGCCCGACCCTGCTTGGCTTCCGAGATCAGACGAGAGCGGGCGTGCTTTTTTTTTTTTTTTTTTTTTTTTTATTGAACGTTTCAATTCAATTTACAATATACATTATCAAATCACAAATTTACATACATACAGTAATTAAAAATAATAATAAAAACAACATAAGAATCAACTAACATCACCTCAATGGATGTCTGGCAAAGTCCAATCTAAGTCCTCAAGAATACAGCAAACCTCGGAAGTAAAAACCTTATAAAACACATTCTCATTTTCTTCACCTTTAAAATGCACATACAGTTTTTCAATATACATTTCAGATTTTCTCTTAAAGACATTCCATACCTCCATCACAGTTTTTTCCTTTTTTGCTACAATCCTTCTTTCCCATATTGCCCTTTTCATCAACATTATCCAAAGATTTATAAAAGCACTGTTTTTACTTGTCTTTGTCCATCCAAACATCACAATTTGATTCCAGTCCAATTCATTTTCATTCCATCGCTCTTCAAGAGCTTTGACCACATCATTACATTTGCTTAAAAAACTTTCCAACTCTTTGCAGTATAAAAACAAGTGTAAAATCCCTTCTTCCTTTTCATTACACACTTTGCACATTGCACTAGGTTCCATTCTTATCTTGTTTAAAATCAAATCAGTAAAAACCACTTTGTGTCTTATCATGTACTCTTCTGATTCTAGACTTGTTGCTACACATTTTCCTTTCATATTATTCCACATTTCTTCAGGTTTTAAATTTACAAATTTTTGTGTCCAGAAATCAGTCACAATTGGCTCTTTAAAAACAGAGTCTCTAAAAACACAATAAAACATCTTAATAGTACATTCCTTAAAGTCACACACTTTGTTATCCAAATTTACTCTTATTTCTTTCTCCTCACTTTCATTTTCTCGTTTTTCGACTCTTTCCAGCCATTCTTCAGGTATTGCTTGTTTTATCATTTCATATGAATTTAAAATTCCTGTTTTGCTGTATTCTTCCTTTGCCTCATCCATTGCATCAAAAATACATTGTACGGGTAAAAATCCTTCTTTCACTTCATATAAAATGTCTCTGACTCTTGTTATTCCCACCTCCATCCACTTCTTATAATAAATCACTTTGCCTTGCTTTAAAATGTTGTGATTTAAAAAAGAGGTTGATTTAAAATGTTTTCTCTCCCCCTGGGGTTAAAATCAACTTTTGGTAAAAAGTTTCCCCATGCACTTAAAAGCTCTCTATAAAATCCAGGCACATTTTCCGTCATCCACAGTTTTGTCTTCATCCATAAAATGTCATCCCCCATGTTAAAATTCCCACATCTGTTTAAAAAATATTTCATTGTTTTTTTCCACTCAGCATTATTCTCTTCTTGTAGGTATTTTTTGACCACTTTAACTCTCAGACTATTTTTTCTCTGCTCTATGTCCATTAATCCCAGCCCACCCCTCTCTATATCTCCTAAAATCGTGTTATGTGCTATTCTGGGGGGTTTTCCATTCCATAAAAAGTTTAAAAAACATTCCTTCAACCTCTTTTCTGTCCACATAGGCATTTCAGTTAAATATAAAACGTACCATAATTTAGAAACCATTAAAACATTTAAAACCAACACTTTTCCTTTTAAACTTAAATTCCTTAGTTTCCAAAAATTCAGTTTTCTCTCAATGTCAATAATCAGATTATTCCATACATCATCTCTTGTTTTCTTCTCATCTTTACCCATTAGAATTCCTAAAATTTTTATTTCTTCCACTTCTTTGAATTTAAAGCAATCTTCCAGACTAGTAGCATTACCAAATTTCATGTAAACAGTTTTGTCCTCGTTCACTTTACTTCCTGAACCCTTACAAAATTCATTAACAACATTCATAACTTCTTTGACACTTTCCTTCCCCTTTACAATTATTGTGGTATCATCAGCATACTGAAACACTTTACTTTTCTCACTTTCAATCCCCATTATCTTCTTGTTTTCTTTAATTGCTAGTCCTAATGGTTCAGATAGTAAAGAATATAGTAAGGCAGAGAGTGGACAACCCTGCCTCACTGATCTTGTAACATTAAAAGCATTCGATAAAAAACCATTACATTTAACTTTAGTCAGAGCACCCTTATATAAAATCTTGATCCATTTGATAAAATTCTCTCCAAAACCAAAACTCTTTAAAACATCAAATAAAAACACATGTTCCACCCTATCAAATGCCTTTTCAAAATCCAGACTAAACACATATCCTTCTTGTTTTTCTTTTGTCATATACCAAATAGTGTCCCTTATACTCATCGTCACATCTGCAATATCTCTTCCCTTCACAGCATAAGCCTGGTTTGTAGTTATTATTTTTGGCATTATTTCTTTCAATCTGTTAGCTAAAACCTTTGCAATTATTTTTAAGTCTGTGTTCAACATTGATATGGGTCTATAATTCTTTAAATCTGTCTTTTCACCTTTCTTTTTGTAAATGAGTTTCATTAATCCAATCCGCATTCTTTCATAAATTTCTTCCCTTTCAAAAATTTCTTTAAAAACCTCTTTTAAAATCTCTATTAAAATCCCTTTAAAACACTTATAAAATTCACTTCCTAAACCATCAATTCCTGGGCTTTTCTTTTTATTTAGTTCGTCAATCGCTTGTTCAATTTCTTCTGCTCTAAACTCTTGTTCACATTCCTCTTTATCTTCTTCGCTTACTTTTGCTTTTATTTTGTTAAGAAAATCAGTTTTTTCTTTCTCCTCTACTCCTCTTGCCTTAAAAAGATCTTCATAAAAATCCTTAATTTCTTTTAGAACATTTGCATTTCCCTGAACTATTTCTCCATTTTTTCCTTTTATCTCCTTTATCATTTCAGCATTCCCTTTCTTTTTTTCTAAATCAAAAAAGAATTTCGTACATTTTTCTCCTTCAACCATATACTGTGCTTTACTTCGTAATCTTGCTCCTTCATATTGCTTTTCCTCTACTTCTTTCAACTTTTCTTCGATTTCTTTGATCTTTTGAATGTCCTTATTTTCTTCATTTAATTCTTTTTCAAGACTTGCTTTCAATTCTTTCTCCTTAAACCTTTTACATTTTCGCACTAATTTACAATATTCAATTGAATATTTTTTGATAGCATACTTTACATTTTCCCACCATATTCTCTTATTTTCCGCATACATTACACTGTTTTTCTCATTCTCAATCATTTCTTTCACGCTTTCAACATAATGTTTGTCTTTCAAAATTTCTGTGTTTAAAACCCATACTCCAGGCCCTCTTTGTAATTTCTCCCAATCTATATTAAAAAATAAAAACTTGTGATCGCTTAAACTTGTCTCCTCATACTTAATATCTTCAATAAAATTCTCCACATTTCTTGTACATAAAATAAAATCAATCCTCGTATTACACACAAAATTCATCACAATTTGTCTTCTTGAAAACTCTTTTTTTCTTTGATTTCTTTCTCTCCACACATCAGTCATTTTAAAATCTTCCATTAAAAGTTTTAGTTCTTTTCTTCCCATATCACTCTTAAAAACCATTCCTTCCGCCATGTCTTGTTTGCTAAAAACTGTATTAAAATCTCCTGCTATTACAATTTCTTTATAATCCTTTAAAAACTCTCTTAAATGATTGAAAAAACCCTTCTTTTCTTTTTCCTCCGTCGGCGCATGTACATTAACAAAAACAATTTTCTTCCCCTCATAATTTACTTCTACAACCATACATTTTCCTTTTCCATCCTTGTATAAAACTTTACTCTCTTTAAAAACGTCCCTTTTCATTAAAATTGCGACTCCTCTTCCACATTTTCCATCACCGTTATTATGTAAAATCCATCCTTCCCATTTCTTTCGATAGTCCATTAAAATATCATCTTTCCAGTTTGTTTCCTGCAGTAAAATGATGTCCTGATTTTTAAAATGATCAGTTACTCTTTCAAATTTCTTAAAATCTAAAAGTCCCCTCGCGTTAAAAGTCACACATCGTAAAACCATTAAAAAAATAAATAAAATAAAAACCTTAAATACCATCATCTCAGTCCATCTCCTCTCCTCGCCTTAACACCTCAAATCTATTTTCTCTTGTCAATTGGGACTTTAATTTCTTTTTCCGCGCATTATCAATATTTGGCGTTACCTTCATTGTTCTTCTCCTCAAAGGCCTTTTTTCCCGTCTGTCCATTACTCCTGCTTCTTCCATTTCATCGTCCTCTCTTTCGCTGTCTTGTGCTGTACTCCGTTGTTCCTCGTTACCTTCTTTGTCCATTAAAACATCCAAACTCTCCGATATCTCCATTTGTGTCCTTTCTGTGTCCTTTTCCCGTACCGTTTCCTCTTGATTTTCAGTTGCTTTTTCTTCAAATATCTGCTTTTCCGCCATTGCTTCTTCTCCTTCAGGCTCTGTTGACTGCTGTTTCTCTATTTGTCTCCCCTCTTCATTCGTTCTCTCTTCTGCGTTATCATTTCTTTTATGCATTTGTCTGGGCACCTGATTATCCACCCCTCCTTCCTCTTCCTCCATCCAACACTCACATTTGTTTATAAAATCATTGCAATCCGGGCACCTGACTGCTCTACACTGACGTGCAAAGTGTCCCAGCTCCTCGCACTTATAACATTTAAACTCGGGGCACTCCTTCAGCAAATGTTCCGAGCTCATGCACAGCCGACAGGTTTTCACCTGATGGCTGTGCATCACCCGGAAATGCTGGGAGCCCTCCGCAGTCTCAAACTTTGTGCTGTATGGTAGTGAGACCACCTCCTTAGGGAACCTCACTCTCACATATCTCGTACCGTCCTCTATGTCGGTGCCCGGATACACTCTCCTTTTAAGTTTTGTGATTGGCACAACCTGCCAGCTTTCTAATTTCTCTAAAATTTCATAATCATCTAGGTACCCAGGCAAATGCATAAAAGAGACAACATACTCCTTATTTTTTAGCTTTCTTACGTTGCACTGCACACCTTTAATCATTAGTCCTTCCATTAGATCCTCGCACATTTCCTCATTTTCTAAAATCAGTTCATATTCACTATTATTTCGTGGTCTCATTACCAAAATGTTCCCTTGTCCAATCATATCTGCTACTGCTTTTATTAAATCTTCCGCTTTCAATCCTTCCACATTATCAACATTCACAATCACTGTTGCTTCTTTTGCGTAAATCCTTTGCTCACCTCTTTTCTTTGCTTTTTCACCGTTGTCATTTCCATCTCGTTGTCTTTTTTGCTGTCCATTTTCGTTACCGTTGCTTTCGTTTTCAACATTTTCTCTGCTGTTTTCTGTTAAACTATCTTTCCTGGCGTCTTCATTTAAATCTTTTCCAGCTCGTTGTCGTTTTTCCATTCCCTTTTCGTTACCGTTGCTTTCATTTTCAAAAATTCCTCTTCTACTTTCAGTTAATCCATCCTGCCTTGCGTCTTT